>NW_027360306.1:395849-502325 GCF_012295235.1 Primulina huaijiensis
AAAAAAATGCTAAATGAAAATCATTTATTTATTTTTGCACTTGAATTTCTATACGAAAAATATACAGTTTAAAAATATATATATTTTTTCGTAAAATATTTCCTGCTAAAAAAGAAATAAATGCGAATTAATATTATAATTTTCAATATTATTATTTATTTTAAAAAAATAATAATATTCTTAATTATTTCTTATATATTTTTTTAAATGTATTATTTTAAAATAGCATTAATCGAAAATAAATATTAGTATATTTATATATATAATTAAATAATAATTTATTATATTAAAATATAGGAATACCAACATTTATGCATGATTTCACTAAAAATAAGTTTGTTCAAAAAAACATAAATCTACAATGATACATATAATAATTACAAACTATACAAATAGTTACAACTTTTTTTGTATTTTATTAAATAAAATAAATAAATAAATATCAAAATAATTATTTGAAAAGAGCTTGATATGCATGTTAGTCACAAATTTTGTAAAAACACGATTAGAAAGGAAAATAAGTAATAAATAGCAACAACGTCATATTCTTACGATCATAATTGATTTCTAAAATTTATGTTTTTGAAGCTATTAATTATCAATTTATGCGTATAAAATGTAGTCGTATTTAAAAATTAAAAAAAAAAAAAAAGAAGAAGAGAATTTGATAACAATACTTCGACTTGTCATATATCTTATCTTGTACTATAGTACTGCTTTGTTGCCCATGTATGAAACATGGATATTGGATTTGCTTTCGGATTTGAGAATTTTGAAAAGGAACGAAAAATGCTAAGAAATTGTATATATTTTGTTCAACTTGTGTTCCAAGTTTCCCTACCAAGAAGACGATATTTCTTTATTAATTCTCCCTCTTTTTTTGCACCTTTTCTTTTTCAGCTATTTTTTTAGCTTTGTAATATATATATATATATATATATATGTATGAAATCTTATCAAATATCAATGTACACTGGAACAGTATTTGTAAAAGCCAATAATGAGAACTTTTACTAGCAATATATTCCGTCACTATTATGTAATAATTGACTATGGAAATGATACATTTTGTACGTGTGTGATTGTTATAATTTATCATCACATTCACTCGTCTTTTCTCGTACTCGCTCAAGCTATGATAAAAGTAATAAGGCATAAAAAAAAAATACATACACCGTCAATCATTGAATGCCAGCTCAAAAGAATGAAAAAGAAAGATATGACAAATCCCAGTTACAAATTGGCGAATAGTTATTTTTCCAAAGAAATGTGTTTAAAATCAAAAGCTTTTTATTTTATAAATAAATAACCATCAGCACAATCGGTCTTTAGATAAATTCATGCCTTTTTCTTTGATTTGGGATATTGTTTTTAATTTTTTCAAATTTTGTTTTATTTTATTGGGATACTATTTGTGGATGTCTCTCGAACATTAAAATTGAAAAATAGTAGGCAACATCATCATAACGTTGATGTTTCCAGTATTACCATGAAAAGATGTCTCTCACGGGATCGGATCAACATCAGCTCTTTCAATATGTATTTGTCTCGGCTCGATTTCTTCAATATTTGTGTCACGAAAAGGATATTTGATACAGCGATTTAAGATGGGGAATGTTTTCTTTTAAAAAAAAAAATTTCATCTTTAACTCAAATTTTACAGTAATTAAACTTGCAAAATAAAAACAATCCAATCTAGCTCATATGTCGGAGTGGTTTAATTTCCTTTCTCTTTGTAATTTTTATTAAATCTTAAATGATTTTAATTGTCTAAAATCATTTTATATTCATGATAAATTTTGTGTTATAATATTTTTAAACATCCCTTTATATCGTGTAATTTTGTGATTGGGGTCGATTTTTGAAATCTATTTGGACGCTCCAAAATTAAATGTTGCAAGGTGTTTATCTACTAATATAAAAATTATAAATAAATTTCCAGAATTACCAGTTGTATAATTCTGCTACTACACAGAGATTTTCATGCATATATAATAAACTCGTACGTTCTGATATAATAGAGATAAAATTAAATCGATCGACTGAAATATTTAACTCAGTAATAAACAATGAAACGAACATATATAATATATTTCGGTGTACGTGCAAAATTAACACTTGGCATGATGCATAAACTAATTATTTGTGAATCTTTGCAAATAAAATGGGAAGTAAGTTACTTATTATATATAGAAGAAGTCTCCGTATAGGAGATTTTCCGGCGAAAATTCACCGTGAATATTGGCGTCACCTCCGGCCAGCACCGCAGGGAATGACATGCCTAAGATAAGATCCGGCAAACCAAGAAAAGCATCATCAACACTAGAAATGTCGTCGTGCTCAGCGAAAGAATTGGAATCGGAGTTAGATGTAGGCGAGCGATCGTTTGTGCGGTCGAAATCAGCCATGGGAACGGCCACCAGCTGCGCGGCTTCGGCCGCAGCGGCCTGGACGTCTTTGGGAGCCTTGGAAACGGCGCGTGGGAGTTGGTGAACTAAGTCTGGGAAGTTGAGGAAAGCAGAGTGGCCTTTGATAGCAATGGCGGCGGCATCATGGGCTCGAGCCGCCATTTCTGCTGTGTCGAAGGTTCCCAGCCATATTCTTGATTTCTTTCTTGGTTCACGGATTTCAGAAACCCATTTTCCCCAGCTTCGTCTGCGAACTCCTCGATAGATTCGAGGATTGTTTCTTTCGTCGCAACGATCTTTTCTCTTGGAAACTGTCTTCTTAAAATACTTCTTACGTGTTTTCTGTGTTGAGTAGAGGTCAGTTGCTGAATCAGTCTTGGATACGGAGGAGTGAGAGAATGGAGAGGAGGTACCGGCGGAGGAGGAAGAGGCGACGGCGGATTCTTGCATATAGTCAAAAGTGGTAACTTGATGATCCATTGGTGGAGATGAATCTTAAGATGGTTTGTTTTATACAGAACTGGGGAATGGCTCTAACGAGATAGTTTCCTTTATTTATTTATTATATACATATATATAATTTTTTTAGAGGTCTCACTTTTTCATTGATACGTCATGATTGGCTACATAATAGGACAGTATTCTTTGGAGTGAAGCAATTTACACGATGCACGTACCACACTACATATTGTCGCTTCATGCAGTTAACTAAAACATAGAATATTATTATGATATAATTAAATATTATTCCAATAAAGTTTTTATTCAATTTCATCACCAAGACTTATCCATAAATTAAAATTTTGTATGTAACCAAAACTTCCTTAATTATAGGCTAACTAGCTGATACATTGGTACCAACCAAGTTCTTCCTGTCAATATGATCAGTAATGTTGTATTGAAAATTTTTTGTAACTTGGAATGTTGGCACTAAATTATTACGTATACATACACGTAGAAGCAAAGGTAAAGGAGTGTGTGCACATGTAAAAAAACCAATAACTCAATTAAAGTGCATTAAAGTATAAAGAAATTATATTTTTTTACATATAAAGAAAAAAAATTGATATTTCCAGTTTGTAAAAAAATTGTATTTTGACCAATCAAGGATTACATGAAGAAACTGACAATGATCACATGTTTTTTTCTGACTATTCTTTGGCTTTCGCAAGGAGAATCAAAACAATGCTTATGAAGGAAGGGATTGACATCTTTTTCATTCCTAAAGAGAAAAAATGTTAGATGACACCTTTTATTCTTCCACATGGAATTCTTCTTTTTTAGTGTAAATATTATTGGTGGAATAGTTGATATATATATTGACCAAAATAAACCAAAATGCATTTCAAAATCCAAAAGTATCATAACTTTCAAGCAGATTCATTTCTAAAATTATAGGTTGAAAGTACTAGCTAGGTTTTAAGAGCATTATTCAATGCAATGCACATAGATTGATGGCTTCTTTGTTTTTCCTTGCGAATACAAATGTTGATTACAAAACGTAAGAATTTGAAATGCATCAAACCCTGAAGGGATCATCCAATAATACGAATTGTAAGACCACGAGGCTGGAGGTAGTATCGAAGAATTCGAATTTTTTCTGCCGAGCTCCACATGGATTAATGTGTTGAACAAGAATAATGTGTTAATGCGTACAATTGAACAATAATAAACGATATGGGGGTCTAGAGCGGTACAAAATTTACCTGTTTGGGTTGAGGTGATTTCGAATACATTTGATTCATCTCCGATGGATTTCAAATCCACTCCTACATCAATTAATGTAAACTAATGCTCATTCGCACATGTTGTTCACAGTTAAAATAAATATTTAAACATGATGATTTAAGTTAGTTTTGAACTTTTAAATAATATAGACAAAGATAAATAAATAAGTTACAAATTTATAAAATAGATTTTTATGTTATATTTTTATTTTAAAAAAATTGGGTATTTTTGAAAAGAAAGTGCACATGAAACAAGTATCCATTTTAGAGGTCTCGAAAGAAATCAATCCCGGTAAGTTACAATTTAACTGAAATACAAGGGATTGGAAGATCCAAGTAATTTCACAACACACTTCCTGAACCTATTCCTTCCCTAAATGCAGACTTATTACGACAGTCTAACAAATGATAAAATTAAAAACTTACCGAAACCACGATAACAGTTTAAGAGATTAACAAGAGATTTCCCAATCTCAACAGCCGCCGATGCTGGAAGAATGCGTTCTTCTAGACAGCGTGAATCGGGTTTTCAGTGGGATTAACATCGGAATTCCCTGAACTCGGACTAGCATGAAATGCTGATGGCCTAGCCGAGCCTTCGACGAGTTTAAGTGAGACGTTTGATGATCTTGCTTGACCGAGGGATTCCCCCAAGGTTAGTTTCGACATTCCAACGAGTTCATCCACATTAATTGGGCTTTTCGAATGGACTGGTGTTGGCTTTACCACTTCATGGGCCTCTTCTTTTACTGGTTCAGCATTGTATCCTGGCCAAAATGGGAAGGGCATAGGGAAGAATGGGGACACATAAGCCGGATATAAAAGAGGGTAGGCGTATTGTGAACCCTGGGGTATGGGAAGTATGGCTTCTACGTCATTGGAGTTTGCAGATTCCATTGATTCACATTCTTCATCCACCACAGGTCGTAGGGTGAGGCTGCTGCTTTGGGTCTCGGCTTGCGGAAGATTCACTGAGATAAAATCTCGTGGCACCATTGGAGTATCGACTGACTGAAGAAAATACATGAAAAATCATGGGCAAATATATATTAGTCAATCTTTTTAAAAAGGAAAACACCACAAAATTACATCATTACAAGTGGCGAGGAAATAAACTGATTTGGTGAAATAAACTGAGAGAAAATAAGACGCACAACGTCACAACCATTTTTCTGGATTTTATCGTGTTATAAGTTGGATGGTGTTAGAATGTAAATGGCTTACTCGGATAGAATTCAAATGGCGTTTTAAAGACATATTCATCCAACCAAAACAAACACAAAATGAATAAAAATAAAAGAAATAAAGCAAGGTACAGCGATGGTAAATGCTAGGAATAAACATGATTTTTGAAGCCATCATTGGTCCGTTCAGTGTATTGGTGCCACTCCATCTATGAGTTGTTCATTGCATCATAGAGAGCTTTTGTGTAGCCAACCAATAAGCCAAAGTGATGGAGTCCCTGGTTTCCCCAAGAACTACAGCTCGGTTTTGAATCACTTCCCGTGTATTGCAGGTAGATATTTTGTAAAAAAAACTTTCTTAGTATGTTTGTCAAAACATTCATTGAGAATGTTAATAAATATATAAATAAGCAACATGACCATGAAGATTTAGTAAAAAATCCACCACATTCAAATGGCAAAGGTGATCCAGAATCACAATTTGTTTCTTGTTTAGCAAGCAAATACGAATGCATAATTTACATGTACAAAGATGAAAAGGAATACATACTTCATCGGCGATGATATCAAAAAGGCTAGAGCGCCTTTTCCTCCGAGATACATTGCACTGCCTTACGAAGTACTTCTGGGCATGACTGGCAACCTGAGTAGGTGTTCTTGAAACTACGTAGTTCCGTGCAATTCCACGCCAATCGCCTTTACCAAGTTTTTGCAACCCAAGCAGAAACATCCTATGTTCCTCCTCTGTCCATGGAACACCTGCATAAATGACAAAAAGAAAGAATGCTCTGTTTCATGTCGAGTAAGAAAGGAAACTTATGATCAGGAAGGAATCTGGACTTCCCTCGTGTTAGACCATTCTTATTGTTCCCCCAAAAATTGTGATTTGAAGTATCAAGATCACTCCCACGCTTCTCAATCCTCAACACCCTCGAAACAACTTCTAACCCTTCCACTACAATACTACAGTTATTTTTATACACGAAAAATCCTAGATGCTTTACATCAACATGGCCTCAACATCCACTGAAACACAATCCCGTAAAAAACAATTCTTAAAAATCTTTCGACCATATTTCCAATTTCTACATAGCTCACGATGCAGATCAAAGTAAGCAAAAATCCATATCAAAGAACAAGGAAATCCAGGAAAAAAAATCAATGAGATCAGATTCTAGAACTGATTCTTCGCTTAATTGCCATAAAAAAAAATCAAATTCACGCATGCAAAACAGTCCAATTAGTTTCACAAAATCAATAATAAAAATGAGAGATGCAATGATCCAAATCCCATTTTAGTTTCTTCTATTTTTTTTTACCATTTCCTTTTCTGTTCGGGTACTAAATCAATTTCTTCAAGATTAAAAACAAACACGGAATTCTCTCACATCCAAACTTCAATTCAAGACACCAAAAAACCATATGATTCACAAACCATGCAGCAGCAAAATCATCACATGAGAATCCACAGACCATGCAAGAAAATAAACATAATACATCCAAAAAATAAATTCCAAAAACACATAAAAATATAAAACCTCTCTTCCTCTCCCGGCTGGAAGACGACCCGGCTACGAAATCTTCAGACGCGTATCCATCGGCGGTGGACTGGCGGTCAGGGGTATCGGCTGGGGAATCATTCGCGACACCGTTTTGAGGGGTCCCACTCAAATTACCCATACTAGCGCTCTTCCGGATCAACCCATCAGTCAATCGGACCCCGAAAAGCTTCACCCCTCGATTCGGGCACGTCCGCGAGTTGTGCCCGTTGTGGCTGCAATGAGAACACTTCCTGGTCATTATATCCGGAGTAATGAAAAGAATTGGTCCTATTTTCTTGAAAAAGATCGGATCTTTATCACATGATCCGCCGCTTACTGAACCAATTGTCCGTAAATTGTTGTTTCTCTTCGTTCTGCTTAAGCCTCCGCCGCAGAGTGAATCGGATAAAAATAAAATGTTAATATATACATACAATATATATATATATATGTATATTAAATATTAATATTAGGAGGAGATAATAATATTAATGATGGGGATAAGATGATTAACTACTAAATTAAGAAACAAGCGCTTTGTTGGTCTATTTGGATAATATGGATTTATTCTGTTTTCGAGATTCGAATTCTTTTCTGATCAGTTTATTAATTTTTAACTTCCTAAAGGGAATTAGATGGCAAAATACATTTTACAAATGCTAAAATTTCGGTCAAAATTATTTATTATTTTGATGCGGAGGATTAACAAGGGCCGCTAGATTTCTTTTTCTTGCATTCAGTATGATTACCAATGGATGGCCAGATGGGTGTGATTTATATAAGTAATTTAATGTGAAAATGGATTTCAAATTGTATTTATATTATGTAGTTATTTGAAACATGTTGTAAATATAAATTTATTATCTAAGATAATAAATTAAATTTATTCAAAAAAATCATATAATTTACTAATCGTGATTTAAATACTTTCATCCAAACACTACATTTTAAAAACTATAAAAATTTGGTATGAAAAAATTATAAATTCGATGTGTTTTTTTTATGAGAATAGGTTTATAAGTTGTTGACTTTCTATTGTTAAGAGTGTGGAAACTTAATTTCCATTTGGATTATATATAATCACAAATTACAATATAGTTTACATTTAACAAACTATAGTTCATCTCATAATATATTATGTTTAAATTAAGATATCTAATCACACACTCTTTATTTTTTCCTCTTTAAATTTAACCAAAGGCCAATATTTGCTTCGTCTTCAGTATATTTTCGTATAACGTTAGATAAATAATGTAAAACTGATTCAAATAATTACGATAAACTAAACTAATTCAATAAAATTTTGATATCATTGAATAATGTAAAACTGATTCAAATAATTACGATAAACTAAATTAATTCAATAAAATTTTGATATCATTGAACTAAAATTACTCAGACCCATAGGCTCAATATTTCATGATATTAATCAACAGAAAAATTGAACTAAAAGCAATCAGATTTGAACCAGCCTTCCAATTGAGAGATGCTATGATTTTGTCCACATACAAGTCAAAATTCACATGTAGTCATAATAAGTAGACCAATCATTTAGTGTAATTTAATTTAAATATTTAAATGCTAAATTATTCTTCTCTCTCGATATTTCCCTCATTTATTATATGTATTTATTTTTGGCGTTTTCTGATATTTTATTTAATTTAATATAATAATCACACTAAGTTTGGCGAAAAGTTTGTGACGTGAACACATGAAATGGGTGGCTGCATAACGTTGCCACGAGTTGGGAAGATTACATGAAAATTAATATGTATAATTATGCAAATTTTGTCCTATTAGGCCTACTTGTTTGCAAAATAGCTTTAGGAGCATAATAATCTATAACAACTGAATATTTTTAATTCGTTGGATTTTACTGCACTGTTTTAATATAGTTTAATTACGAAAATTGATATATGACAAATTTATTTAAAACATAATTTTTTAGTTGACTAAATTGACAAATGAATGAACTAATAAACTAAATTGAAATTCAAATAAAGAGATGAAACGAATAAAATATAAACAATTTAAATTAAAATGATAAACAAACAATTGTTAAGATATTTGTTCATTTATCTCTTAATTTTCTCTAATAATTGAATTACAATACATTAGCTGTATTTTTTACGGGATTCTCTAATCTATTATTATCAATCAAATTAACAAAATGGTTAACCAAGTATCATTGTGTTATTTAACCATTGCAATCTTATTAACGAACCGTGAAATCTTCTAGCTTTCTACGTATTGGACTATGACTATCAACATGTATACAACCTAGTACGTATATGCAAGTTTTTAGATCTATGTATTATGTAACCTATCATGTTTTTCAATTATAAAACATAAAAAAATTTCGAAGTTTATCATCCTTCAAAATGTAATAAAAACACAATAACATAATTGAATATGTTCAAGAACAAAATTCAATATTAAATAAATCAAAACATAGATGTCTAGTAGATAGGATCCCCAAAATCCCAATAAAAAGAAAATAGAAGGATTTGAGGAGTTCTAGTTCTTCGCTTGCCCTCTTGCTCTCCCTTTTCTCCTCATGCATTTTTTTATAAAATTGGCAATTTGTCTTCCTCTCCGTCCCCTATGTTTTTCTTCTTTTATATCTACCAAAGAGTTCATCATTTCCTTCCTTATTTGCTTAGAAAATCCACATATTTGTTCCATAATCGCATGGCACTGAGACGGTAAGCTTTGCAGGCCCTGACACTACAAGTTCTTTTTTTCTGTTTTTTTTTTTTCTCTTCAGTCACACTAATAGACGATCATTTTTGCAGGTCGTAGCACGTTTAGTTCCGATGATTTCGAGTGAGTAGTTACTCGTATTGAGTAGTGACTAGTATGCATGCATGAATATGAACTAAGACGAAACTATGTAACGTTTCAAAACAATTTGATACGATACATAAAATCGACACTTGTCGTAATTTTTTATGGAGATGTAAAACATTGCGCTTTATCCAATATCGACTGGTCTCATTTATTCAAAATCAGTGAGAGGTCTGTAATTTAAGAAGTGATCGTTGATTTTCTGATATGTTTTCCCAGTTTAATTTCACATCGAAACTAAATCATTTAATCTAGAAAGCGAAATATGGTGAAATGATGATTATGACCTGTAAGACGTAAATTGAATTGAAATTACTATTAATATTTTGTGTTTGAATTTTGTTTATTTCTTCGGAAAAATTTCCAAGTATCTCACACACACACATATTTATATTTCTCGCTAATTTCCCACAATAGAATAGGGGTTAAGTAATTACATTTTTAGTACGATGATAAAGTAAATTAAAATATACAAATCCATGCCTAGTTATGTTATTAATTTAGTCCATTACATTTATTTATTTCATTTTCCTAAAACGAACATGTATTTTCCACATGCTCATAAATTTGACACACAAATACAATTAGGCACTGGTGATATGCATATATGCGATATTTTTTGTGTTAATTTTGTTGTTGTTTTTAATTTAATAATTTGTTATAATAAATTTTTTATATTAGGAACGATATAATCATTAATTTGAACATTCAAAAATTTGATTAAATATTAAAGAAACTATTTTAATAGTTTTAAAACTTTGGAAAGTTGGTATAATAGTGATAAATGAATACACAAATTTACTAAATAGATTTTTATAATATATTATTATTATTAAATGAAAAAATAGTATCTTTTTTTTTTATAATTTTAAAGAGATACTGTCGGTATTTTTAAAATACCAACATCAAAGTTATTATTATATATAAGAACACGCGAAATTTGATTCCTTCCCTCTTTTTGACTAAATTGAATGTACGCATCCTTCCGGATCATGGCTAAATGTTTGCTTATGGAAGATTTCGATATTTTTCATTAATTCTATTTTATTAAAATTAAAGATATGATAATAATTATTTAAGAAAGACATCAAATTTTTCTTCAAACTTTAACCTTATATGATATTAATATTATACTTTTGTTTTTGTTTTTTTAAATTTCAACACATACTTTTATTTTTATTTTTTTTATTTCAACAATTCAAATAACAATTTAGTCTCTCTATAATTTGTTAAATTTCACTCTAATTTATCGGTAATGATAAAAAAGACGATACACACACTGTGCGGAAAGTATATTCTCAAGTATATCATCGAAATCTTATCCACACTTGTTCACATCTTATCCAGATTCACAATCAATCACAGCCCCTATTATCCATCTTTCTATTATTTTTATAACTTTTTATTTTATTTATATAAAATCGTAAACATTTACAAAAAGTCGCAATAAAATAAAATGGAACAACCACCCCTTGACACTTGGTATGCTTCATTAGCGCTAATTTCGTTTGCAAAGATAGAGCTTCTAATTCCTCGTCATCTCTGCCTTTGTATACTTGCTCTGTGTCAAGAGGCTAGAGACATTCTGCTCACCAAATTCCAATTTACGATTCAACGGATCATGTCAAGCTCGCTTAACTGCTGCTGACTTCCTTTCACAAACAGATGAACGCCATGATGCAAAATCAGAATATCGACTTCTCCAAAAATTTGATGCCTAACGCACCAAATCATTATATCCAAATGCTGTAGAATCCGTTAAATTGCAAAGGGCTCAGTTAGACAGAGAGACATCTGTTCTGCAATGGTCCACTCCAATCCCAAACACAGTTAAAGCACACAATATTCACAGTTCACTTAACCTCATTCAGTGACCATATATCTTATCAGACAATTAAGCACAACGACTGATGATGCACTGACCAAAAAATTCTGGATCCAATCATATGCAAATAAAATGTCTTCCGATTTTCATCTTCTCCAAACTCGTCCTATTAATTATCAGAAATAATTTTGTTTAAATAAAGCCATGTAAATGCTTATTGTCTTCTTGATCTAATCTACTATTTTTTGAAATATTTTCAATTTGATATTAATTTTCCTGTGTATTAACAAAAAACGAAAAATTTATGGAATATTCTACGCGATAATAATCAACGAAAGATCCATACATTTATTTTCTTTAGTTTTCAAAATCAAAACATATTAAATTTTTCACCGGAAAGTACCACAATCATCTTCAATCTTACATCACAAACAACGAAGGATCAACAACAACCATTGTTCAACGAAGTGTGTATACATTTTGGACGAAATCCTCTACCACATTTGATGTTCCAAACCGTGCTTCGTTATACTCGAGTAAGTTTCGTTTGCACAAATTATTTTAAATTAAATACACTATACAGCATGTATCAACAAAATACAATTAATTATCGATAAAACATTATATTCATCTATTTTTTTTTAAAGAAATCGACAATAAATTATATCTGAAACACGATAAATGATTAAAATAATATGTTAATGATTTTTTAATTTAAAAAATAGACGAATCAAATGTTTTGTCCGTGATTTATTCTATTTTCTTCGTGTATTGTGTTTAGTGCATTTATTTTTTAAAGATTTTTTCAAACGAGATTTGTTTTAAGTCAATTGTATCACTCTTTGAAACACTGAGTTTAACAAAAAATTTCGTCTCATACTTTGTATTACACACATTATGGCTCAAAATGGAAAGTTGTCCCAAAAACAGAAGATTGTGTAACAGTCTAAAACATATAAAACTAAAAGTTATGTATGTTAAAACATAGTTAAATAATTACTAAAAAGACATTGAGTTCTTCGATTAAAGATTGGGTGGAAAATTATCTCGAAGACAATTAAAAGAGCAATTGATTTTCCTTTCTTTTATGCGAGTCAAGATATGCATAAAATAAATTATAAAGTAATTAAAATAGAGAGTTGTTTTATGTAATTAAGAGGTGATTATATCGAAGATAGTTATTATAATAACCACATTCTTAATAAATATCAATAAAATATATTATGAATCATTTCCACTCTTGATTATTCATAAAATTTCACTAATTCATCACAGAAATAATAATTTATTATTTTTTTAACCATTAATAAAATGCTACAGAATTTTAATTTTGATAGATATGTAAAAACTGTGTGCACATAGAGTGGTATGCGTAAAAAGAAAATAAATTCAACTTCTGTTACAAGAGAAGGAAGAGAAAAAGACGAAGCTTTATTCCCCCCAAAAACCTTATCCCGAACAGTGATCCCTCCCGCAGCGTATTTCCTCGCGGGCATCCCAGATTTCCTGCTATCTTTCCTGGGAAGTGGCGAAATATCTTTTTATATTCCGAAAGACCCATGTCTAATTATACAGCTTCGATAATAATTTTCTCCTTAATCTACTTCTCTCGGGTCCCACTATGCTTTTCTCTTCCTTTCATCGTACTGCACGGTAATTTTCTGTTTTCAAATCATAGCATCATAATTTAATGTCAGCTTCTCTTTTTTGAGCTCGTAAAGTTAGCTTTTTTGTATAATGGGTTTTTGCATTATTTTGATGGGTTGTTGTTGCGGTAGGAATTGGGGATCAATGTTCGAACAAAGGAATGAAGCACTTCACTCAGGAACTCAGCGATTGGTCCAAGTCTCAAGGATTTTGCATGTATAAATTTTGCTGTTATTTTGTTTTTTTTTTCCCTATTCCAAACTCCAGGCTCTTTTGCTGTGGTTATCTTTTTTTTTTTTTTGTCAGCATCTTTTATGTGGGTGGTGTGATTCTGAAGTAGTCGATAATAATTGATCCTTTGATTTTTGAGTGCGGGTCAGTCTCTGTTTTCTGCTAAAATGTCAAGTTGGAAGTTGGAACAAAGTGATTTTACTTCTCAAGTTTTGAAATCAACGCTGATTTTTTTTAAGGAACTTAATATTGTTTCTGTAGCATTGATTAGAAATATTGAAAATCATTGTTATACGTGAGAAGTTCCTTCGAATTGGCTTACACTCAAGTTAATCATGATGATATTTGTGATCCCGAGAGTGTTATTTTAAACATTAGGACTAAATGAAGGAGCTATTTTTATATATTTTAGCAGGTTTTATGTTTTACTTGAGTGCTTCTTCCTTGGTCTTGATGTGTAATGGGACTTGTTTATGTTTCTAGAGAAATTGGAGATGGAGCATGGGATTCATGGTTTATGACTCTACTGGAACAGGCAAGGACAGAATAATCTAATTACCTGTTAATTGTTCATCTATGACTTTATTTGGATCAGCTGATCTTAATTTATTGTTGGTACCTTTCACCCGCAGACGGAAATTGTTTGTGACAAGGTGAGTAATGAAGCTGTTTGGATGCATTGATTCTTGATCAATATGTGTACCATCTGATGAACTAACATCTAACTTCAGGTGAAAAAAATGAAAGAACTCAAAGACGGTTACAACATCGTTGGTCTCTCCCAGGTGACTTCGGATGTGGATTGTTCTTTATTTTTCCACATTTTAAGAAAGCGGAAGCGATGGATTAATTTTACATTTTGCAAGTATCCAAATCAACTTATAGTATGACTCACAAGGATCTTTTCCACAGGGACTCACAATTTATTTAATTCAAACTTCATTATAATATTCTTAATTATTGTCAAATAAGAAAATAACAAAACAAAAGGACAATTTCACCTGTTGTTCACGGCCTAACATCTTATAATAGTTCACATCTTCAGGTCCATCACGTGGTTCTCATATGTTGCTGGTCGAACATCTTTAGAGAGCGATAAACACTGGCCTTTTTCATTGCTACTTGCTTGTTTGTCTTCTTTCTCCACTTTCAACCCAAGTCTTTATAGTTTATATATATAATTACCAGCAGAAGCTGAGTGTAATTGTCGTATAATTCAACTGTATACAATTCACAATTTTTATATTTGATGATTATTTGATGAAGTTTCTTCATCTGTTCTTTAATCAAGTCACAGTAACGCTTTTGCGGACATCTTGAAACAAAATTCTATGCTATTATTGAACCCTCTACATCTTTTCTCATTTGCTCTACATTAATCTACCTTCCCTTTGACTTCTTTTTTATAACAAAAGTATGACATCATGTGCATATAATTAACTATTGCTTTTGATTTTGCTATTTTGACTCAGGGCAAAGATCCGTTATCTGATTAATATGCTTTGTGAGTAAGTTCACCACTTTTACAATTGTAAGGTTGTTCTTTCAGGGCAATGTAATAGGACGAGGTGTCGTGGAATTTTGTGATGGAGCACCACCAGTAAGGATCATTATGAAACGATTCTGCAAGCGCGGTTTCTTCATTTTATACAAACTCTTTGTGGGCATATTTGTGGCGAGCTGTAACTATTGCTGCTGGCCTCATTACATGATCTAGTAATACTGTAACAGTGGCATTGATATATATACCAGGAAAATCCAGAATGGTGATAATGAAATGTTGCAGCGGAAGTTTTTTTATTTAAATCATGTTGGACTATGTAGACATTTGTCCTGACCTGTTTCAGGCTCTGATAATTTCAATATCCTTTCAATGTGATTAAGTTTGAACGCTGGGTTGTTCCAATTTAAATGCACCTTTTAGGATAATTGGAATGAACTTTTCATGTCCTAGGATTGAAATTTTTTCTCCCAATCATTCCCGTTCATTTAAATTACAACCACTAGTTTAGAGAGCAAAAATGTCAACTTACTCAAACCTTTCATCTTTCCTACTCTGATCTAAAACTCTGTGCTGATTAATCTGTGAGCTCAGGGAGTATTGCTTTCCTCATCGATCATAGCAACTATATTTTGCATTTTTGATAAACTTTAAACTTGAAGTTCTGATTTTTTTTCCTCACGACAGGTCAAAAATTTTATTTCATTAGGAGGACCTCATGCTGGTACTGCTTCAGTTCCTCTATGTGGTGTGAGTGCTCTTGTTACCTTTTGTTTTATTGCACCTTGTATATGATTTCAAATGCATCTATATTACTAAAGGAAATGCCGTCATCATCTCTTATTTTTGTTTTCATAATCTTTTAATATGTCATTGTATCTCAAACTTTTTTATTATCAATTCATTCATCCTTCTTTACATATTTGAGGACACACATTTCTGACTTTTGGACACATCTTAGCTCTGGGAAGCAAATACGGCTTTAAGTTATGTTCTTGAGACTTCAATCTATTCATTCTCAAAAATAGATCTAGGCTCAATTACATGGTTCCTTATTGATAATTGGATCATTTTTATCAAAAGTCCATGGAGTGCTAGCCTAGGTCCTGAATACAGTTTGATGGAGGAAGTTAGTCAAGCACTCACATTGTCTCTGAGTTCGAATGATGCTCACTCATGTTATTTGAAAATACTGTGAATCCGATGTTATAGTCACTCATGTTTTTCGAGCATTAACTAATGTTTGTTTTCTAAGTGTTTTAATTGTTTGTGAAATACTTATCAGCCAACATGACAATTTTTTCCTATATATAGATTCCACAATATTGTGTATAATCGTGTTTCATCTCACTAAAGCGAACTAAAGAGGTTAAATATAATGCCTAGGCTCCACAAAACCATGTGACTTGCCGCAACTTGCGCCTTTAATATATGTGATTTGGTATAATTGTACAAATTCTTATCTTGTTTAACTGGTGCCTAAATGATAGCCTATTCGACAATGATTGCATTCGCTGATGAAATTATCCAGCATGTAGTAACTATCAGTATCACATTCCATCTCAATATGAAGATTAAGATGGAGAATCAACTCCAGTTTAGCAAGTTGCCAAATTTTTGATATCACGAGTTGATTACGAATCTTGTGTGAATTAAATAATGTTTGATATGTCGTCGGTGAATTTAGCAACTCCTTGAGAATTTTGTATGGAAACAAGCACATACTTGTGTGGTGTATCTGTATAGAACATATGCAAAAAGTAGTGTAAAGATGTTATTTTTCAAATCTTTAAATTCAACCTGATTTCATACTGAATATGTGCAGATGCTGGATCATCAGCAACATTTATTGCTTGTTTAAATATCGTTTGTGTCACCGATTTTTTTTGTAATGGCCAGTAGATCTTACAAGAATATTCTATGGTGGATTACCAGATATCGAATATCAATAAGGATTCCAATATCATAATACATGTCTAGGCACCTTACTTCTTTCCTGAGGGTCATCTCAAGTCTAGGATTAAGGTTGTTCCACATTGGCTATTTTGTTTTATATTTCCATGTTTTTGCAGACTGGCATATTCTGTATTATAGTGGACAATTTAATTAAATCGGAGATCTACTCTGACTATATCCAAGTACGCATTCTCCCTTTGTTTCTTCAACTTTTCAAGTTCTAGATAAAAAAGTAGATGTTTCGGAGCTTACTTCTTGTATGCAAACTTGTGCAGACTCACTTTGCTCCCAGTGGCTATCTTAAGCTGCCAAATGTAAGTAATTTAGTTGACGTTTGACTTCAGTCATCCCCTACAGTTCTTGCTTAGAACTCTACAAATGTCCCTTAAGATCAGTATATTATGCTGCCTTCGCTATTGGTAGATATGAAACTGCAGCGTTGCTAACAATTCTTTGTTGGATGTAAATGACCAAAACTTATTGGTTACTTATGTTTGAAATAAAACAATTATTTTTTAATATCAGATTTCATATTTTAAGATTGTGATGTATCTTTTATATGCTTTTATTGCTATTTAGATTTCCTACCATATCTATTCCAACATATTTCACCTATATAAAATACAGAAGAGTAGATTTATAACTACAGATTAATAGAATCTTAACTCGCTGGGCATTATGTCGTGGAAGTGATTTTTTATGGCTAAGCCATGTAAATTATATCTTGCGTAGTATTTCCTTTTCACTATTTTTTTACTGTTTAAAATTTAACAATAAGAATACATTTGGTTTTCGTTGAGGAATTTTGAAACTCAATTAGTTTTTCCTATTATTTTTGTTTTGCTTTGACAACCTTTGTATTTTCTAAATTATTAACTCATAAGATACTATAATTTTTTTACAGAATATTGCTGGCTACTTGAGCAAATGCAGGTTTCTCCCCAAGCTAAACAATGAACTTCCTGGCGAGAGAAACTCAACCTACAAGGAACGATTCAGTAGCTTGCAAAATCTTGTTCTTATCATGGTACTTGAACGGCATACTTTTTAGCCTAAAACTCATTTTGGTTTATTTCTGTTTTTTCTTGATTTTCAATTTGCACTGATTAAAATTTACACCGATCTCTCTCTCTCTTACGAGCAGTTTGAACATGATACTGTTTTAATACCAAAAGAAACTGCTTGGTTTGGGTACTATCCAGATGGGTCATTTGACCCAGTTTTGCCACCACAGCAGGTAAGCTCTAATTTTGACAATTTGGTTTCTATATAAACTTTTTATTTGTTATGAAGCTTAGCATATTATCCTTGAATGGATGGTCCTGTTTCAGAATCCGTAGTTTTTTATGAATTTATACATCAAGGTTTATTGGGTTATTATTAGTATTATTAGTATTTAGGTATTCAAATGATTATTTTACCTGAAAACATAATGCATGTATAAGTTAATGGAGCCCAGTATCAAATAAAAGTTGGCTTAGGATTTGTGAATTCCTATTTCTAGTGATGCAATAAATACAGCCAATATTTGAACTCTTTTCCAAATTTGATCGAATCGACATCTAGCTGAGCTTTATCTGACAAACAAGTTTGAGCACAATTTTCTTGGTCAATTTATCATGTTCAGGCTAGCCTCAACTTTTGCAAAATCATTTCGAGCTACATAAGCTTGAATCATATTCAGTTCAGTGGAAATGTGCTCAGTATTTGTTCCTTACGAAAACAAAACAAACTAAGCATGGGTAAAGAAAACAAGTGGTCCGGCTGTGTGAAAACTGTGATCTCTAGTCGACGATACATTCTGGTTGCTATTTTCCACCAATTCATTATTTTCTCTGTGTTTTAGCTGAAGCATAACCGAACTTATGCAACATATCCTTGTTCCCTGTCAGACCGCATAAAAATGCCCTTCCATGTGTAAGATCAAATCTGTTGGATTATGAAAAATTACATTTCTTTGAATTATTGTCTAGAATTAGTGAGAATTCATGATCTCTAATATCAAGTCAGGATCAACTAGGAAATAACTGAAGCACTGGGTGAACTATTTTTTTTGTCCATTATTCACTAACAAGACCATACCAAGTATTAGATGTGATAGGTGTAACGGGACCAATTAGGTTATTTTCTTCCTTGTAGAGCAAAGGGTTTGTTTCAGGTCCATTATTTTATTTTTACTTATTATTTATTTTAAAGTGTTTGATTGCACTTCAAGTAGACGTAACCCGCAGAACTAATTGCAACCCTTGATCAGACCAAGCTTTATATGGAGGACTGGATCGGTTTGAAAACATTAGATGATGCTGGAAGAGTCGAATACGTAAAAGTATCCGGCAACCACCTCGGAATCTCTAAAGCTGATATGAAAAAGTACATCGTTCCCTATTTGGAAGATGACACATCGAAAGATCGTAGAGTTTTTGCTGCCAGTGTTGAAAACCGCCACCCCGAGGATATGCTTAACTTCGATCAGCCATCAACTGACAGATCAATGGAGGTGGTCGGATTATCATCTTACCAGTGGCCATCAACGATCAAGAATTTCTTTGGTGAAATGCTGCTCGGTGTTACAAGAGATGAATAATGAATAATTTCACTTGAATTGAAATATGTTTTTCGCAGGAATTACCTGATTGTCAGTGTTCAAACAATCTGCTAAGATAGAATTCTGTAGCATGATTGGAGTATATAATATTTCCCTGCGTAGCTCATTGCACAAGTATTTATCATCGCCGGTAACAGAATATCTTGTGATGATTTTTTGAATTCATGAAACACAGTGATCTCAAGTCTTTTATAATACTCATTTTAACCAAAAAAATGTATTTACCAAAAACTTATCCAATATACGATATTATTACGATCAACTAAAACAGAAAAAAAGAAACTGGTAACAAATGAATGAAAAGAAATTGGCGCGATGTATGCTCATGACATATACGGTAAACCAAGTTTTTTTCTTTTTTTCTTTTTAAACAACATACCCAATTGATAAAGCCAATATTAAATAAGATCAAGTACTGAACAAATTTTTATCCAACAGCATATGTTATTTTCTTTTCATTAATCGGACATAATTATTACTTTTAATCAGCTTTTCATGGCTGCCAAAATATATAATGTTCATACATTAACTAACGAAAAGTATGAAACAGATCAAAGACATAACAAGGTCTCATAAATTACTAAAAAATCTGTAACAAACAATTTGTTTTTTCACAAAAATCAAAAGAATAAGGAGGGACCTTCTCTGTTACGCCAACGGCCTTGCTGCCAAAAGCCAATACTTCAACAGTGAAAATCAATCAATATCGGAATCCATTCATCTCAACACATAACAAGCCACAGTGCCGTAGGGATTCGTTTCAGGTCATCTGGCATTTGCCAAAATTTGCCAAAACATTCAAAAGGCAGTCACATGAAAGCACAAATCTTGCTCGCCATTAACTATTAGCATTAGCAATACGGGAAGCTAGACCATCTTCTCCAACACTTTTAAGAAATTTGATTATATTTTCAGCATGATGTCGTTTCAGCAAAATTCTTTGATCTGCCATAATATTAGCAATTTTTGTCATTTCCGTGAGATGATTTCCTTGACAAAGTCCAGCCAAGATAACTGAGTAAGTCTCAGAATCAATGGGTGGCAAAATTCCATACTTTTCTAGAGAATCAATAAAGCCAAACGCATCTAGCACTCGTCCCTCTGAAAATACCCCTTCTATAATGCTACCTGAAGCCAAACCATTAGGCCTCATACCACGAGTAATCATCATCCTAAACACATTCTCTGATTCCTTACACATCCCAGCCCGGCATAGGGAAACAACAAGAGAACTATATAGCTCATCATACTGAATACCAATAACACTAACTTTGTCAATCACTTTATGAGCCTGATCTAGATGCCCTTCCTTACAAAGCCCGTCCATGATAGAAACAATTGTAACTTTATTTGGCCTGATTCCCAAATAACACATTTGGTCCAAAATCCTAGATGCTTCCATTGCCTTCCCTTTCTCCACAAAACCCTTAATAACAGATGTATAAGTTACGACATTTGGCTTCCGCTCTCCCTTTTCTTTCTCCATCCCATCTAAGAACTCCAATGCCCTCTCCAAACTCCCATGCATACAAATTCCATCGAGGAGTGTAGAATAGACAACAGAATTTGGTATGCATCCATGTCCCTTCATGACCTTAATCAATCCAAATGCATCCTCTAACCTCCCTGCATCACAAAGCCCCTTAGTGATCGAAACATATGTGATCACGTCCGGATAGAGATCAATCAAACCCATCTCTCTCATCAACCCCATTGCCTCATCTAACTCACCCTTCTCAATGACTAGTCTAATCACTACATTGTATGATACCGTGTCTGGCCTGCAATTGAATTCTTTCGTTTTCCTCAAAACCCATAAGCCTAGTTTTGCATCTTTAGCAGCTCGACATAAATTTAAAATAATCTTGAACATCCTGACACTAACAATACAATCTTCAGCCCTGTATGCATTTACAACATCAACAACCAGTTGTGGCTTTTGATCAATCTCCAAAAATTTACATGCCTGGGCATACATATAAGCACTGTGCCTGTAGGTAGATTGAAGGCCAGCCCAAATAAAGAACCTGAGAGCCAATTGGGGCTTATCAATGGCGCACATTTTTAAGACGTGTGTGATGCAAGGATAGTCCAGCTTGGCTTTCACAGTGTTTAGTGTTGTTTCCACATGATTCTGATTTTTCTGTAAATGAGTGAGGAACTTTTGAGCAGCTGGTGAAGAATAGGTTCTGAAAAGAAGGAAATTTGAGTGTAGAAAAAATGGGGATTTAGATGGAATTAAGGAAGAAAGGTGATTGAAGATTGGGAGGAATGATGGCATTATCTCGGTCAACTTCAATTTCAAAACTTTTAGTTATAAATGGGACTCGTCAATGGAGTACGAGAAAAAGAGAAGAATCAAGCTTCTGGTTCAACACAGCGAAAGGAAAAGAAAGACAAAATGCAGTGCTTACTGGTTTATTATGCCTCACATCAGAGACACTGCAACCACCGTATGAGTGCCACCCTGATGTTTTATTTTAGCATATACAGTATAATGGAAAATCAGTTATAAAATAAGAATGGGTTATCAGCCCAAGAGACAAAATGGCTCTTTATGATGAAATGGGGATTGCGATGCGGTCTTGTGGAGTAGAAAAAATCAGACTGCCTGTACAAATGAAAGCATTAGTAAACAAAAAATCTCAAGATCTCAATTTTGGTATATGTATAATGTTAAAAACCCACTGACAAATCCAATTATTCACATCTGCCATGCATGAACCAAAAGTTACATTAAGGAAAACTTTGCAACATGACCATCTAACTTAAGTATTTACAAGATAGTAAAAAATACAAACATGAGATCGTCTATTGTCAATTCTTGGGGGATCTCGCTCTATGTAAAAAGAGTTACTCGTGCGAATATGATTAGATGGATCAAACCACCTTACGGCTCTTTAAACTTAATACAGATGGTTGTACACACACAAACAGAGAACGCCATACATGATAGCAACTCGTTGCATATGTACGTATCTAAAGTTGAGTACGACATTTACGCAAACACGTAGTTTGCAACCAGCAACAGCAACCAGCAACCACAGAAAATTCCATCAACGTGACAATGAAAATTTAATGCCAACAATGATTCAGTTTAAACCAACAAGCATCAATTCAAATCAATAATACGGTTCACCGTTATAAACTTATTAAGTTACGAAACACTTCCCGAGCCAATTTAAGAAATATCAAAAGCATGATACTCACCAATAAACTACTGGCACCATTTATGATCCTCCGAATAAATTCCCTGTCAGTAAAACAAAACAACTCTTAGTCAAAAAAATGCAAGTTCCATCACTATTAGGGTTACAAAAATTAGAAACTTACAACCCACGAAGATTTCTATTAAAGCATTGGTTAATGAATCACATTGAAGGACCTAAAAAATTGAAACTTAACTAATAAGCTTTTGAAAACCATCGGCAGATGAAACTCAACGTCTGATTCTGATTCTAAATCAATTGGAAAGCTTAAACCTTGAAGAACATCGAAAATACAACGACAATATGACCATGAAAAAAGAATCACACACTTGGGAAAACATTAGACTCGAAAGGGAAATACCCGATCAAGTCAAAATGTTGTTCAAGATATGAACTTTCGAAGGCACAAAGTAGTGTTCGATACCAATTTCATCGTACTCCAAAATCGACTATCAAAGTAGTGTGCGTTCCAGTTGGATTTTGGATTGATTTGGAATGACTTTTTGAATCTACATAATTTTTCTCCGTCATCTTTTTAATTTGGTTATTTGCCAGTGTTTATCTAATTTGTTAGCAAATTTTATATATATATAAATTAATTAAGTTTGATTAAAATATAATTTTACAATACACTAATTCTTTACAATGATTTCAAAGTTAATAATTGATGCTTTTTTTTTTTTTAAGAATTCTGAATCACAATTCTTAATTTTCTCAAAATCTATTACCAATTCAATTCTAATATATATTTTTATGAAAATTACTTAAAATTTCGTTAAAAATATTTCATAACTAAAAAAAGTCTTGTAATAAATTTTTTGTCTTGAAAAGACATTCATTTATTTTTAATACCAAAAAACTCCATTTATCAAGGTTTGGTACTTTCTTGTTCAATCAATCCTTACAAAAATTTTACTATTTTTTTTCCCAAAGAAATTTTTATGATACAACAAAGACTTACAAGATACACAAGTAAACTCGTACATGAGACTCAATCGTATGCACATTTTTCATATACTCTAAATCAATCTCTCGGAAAATATTTAGTATCGGCCAGTTAGTTGTGTCAAATCAAATTAATTAAATCAAACAAATATTTGACTATTTATGAAAAAAATTCGAATTTAACCATACATGACACTCCAATACCCACTCAACCAAAACCGTAAACACACACAAAGAATCCTACGTCAACTCCACCAAAACTATGAAATTGAAGAATGTGGACGAAGAACAAGCGAAGGAAAGAATACCCTCCCAAGAAAATACATTCAATTTTTTTAATAACTAAAGCTAGCGTACGCACTCCAAAAGAAGAATCCAATCCACATTCACGCAACCTATTTGCCTCCCCAATCTTGTTTTAGTTTTTAATATAGGAAAATAATTTAATTGTTCTGATCAGACAGCATATATTTAGTTTGATGTATGGAATGAAATCACATGTTTACTTCGAACCAAAATATATATAAAAAATCAAACATTGTGATTCTTTACAGGTAATAAGAGGAAAATCGTGACTCCCAAAAACTTTCTCCCCACTCCCTCCACTTTCTTTGCTTTTGCTTAGTCTCTAAGACTCCGCTCCTCTTTTTCAATTCTTCTTTAACATTCTGCGAGACTATCCAAGATCCAAAGCCAAGTTTATCTTCTGTAAGTTCTTCCATGGCAGATGCAGCTTCTCAAACTTTGAAATCCAAAAAACTAGTCAGAGAAATCTCTTCGGATCATGCTAGCACGAGTAAGTTTTTCAACCATTTCTTGTACAAAGCTGGCATTGTTGTAATTTTCTTTGTTTTGCTTCCATTCTTTCCTTCACAAGCTCCTGAATTCATTAACCAAACCATAAATGCTAGAAGTTGGGAGCTTCTGCAACTGATATTTGTGGGTGTAGCTGTTTCTTATGGATTATTTAGCAAGAAAAATGACGGGACGGAAAAAGATAACTTAAACTTTGACAATGCTCACTCTTATGTGTCTAAGTTGCTTCAGGTTTCATCTGTTTTTGATGATGAATCTGAAAACCAAACTGTAGTCGATGAAAATAAGGTTGAAACATGGAATTCTCAATATGTAAGAGGGGAACCCGTTGTGTTAGTGGCCAAAGAAAGCTCTGGTGTAACAGAAGAGGATGGTTCCCGTTCAGGAATCAGCCAAAAGCCTTTGTTGTTACCTGTTAGGAGCTTGAAACAGCGGGTTTTGGATCCTAAAGAGGTGGATTCGGTAGATGATTCAGGTGGGCGAAAGGGTTCATTTGACCGGAGAAGGTCAAAAAGATTTATCACCAGTTCAAGAAAATCAAGAAATGGGGACTTTGAAGGGTTGAAGTCTGAAAATTTGGAGGGGGAAAAGGAGGTAAATGCCGTTTTCAGCTCGCCAATATCAAGAATATCAAGAAATGGGAGCTCTGAAGGGTTGAGATCTGAAAATTTGGAGGGGATAATGGAGGAAAATGTGGTCTTCCCCTCGCCAATTCCATGGAGATCGAGATCAGGAAGGATGGAGATGAAGGAAAATGAGGATGAGGATGAGGACTCAGAGTCGAAAACGCTAGAATCTAGATCATTTAAGTCATCGATGCCTAATTCACCACCAAAAAAACCATCTCCTTCACCATCTTTTTCATCCGAATCCCATGCGAAAAATGGCGAAGATCATGTGGCGAGGAAAAAGAATTTCTCCTCTCCTCCACATGCACCTCCTCCAACGTCTCTCCCAAAATTGGTAATGAATAAATCGAATTCGGGCATATTTATAGATGACAGTGTTTCTTCTGAGAAGGTCATGAGGCGAAGCGTGAGAAGTATTCCTCTAGCGAAATTGGGTGAGAGTGTATTGGAGCAACAGTCAAGAACGAATCCCAGCCCTGAGTTAAGGGCTAAGTCTGTTCGAACATTTAGAACCAATGAAAAGTTGGCCAATCATGAGAAGTTCCCAAAAAAAGAGAACTACGAGTTCGATGAAAAAGTATTTACACAACCCTCAGATGAAGAGTCGGAGGTAGAAAATGAAGATGATTGCTTTGAAGGGAGTTCAGGCAATAATGAAGAAGCCGCAATCGATGACACTGCTAGTGATGTAGGACCTGATGTGGACAAGAAAGCGGATGAGTTCATAGCGAAATTCCGCGAGCAGATAAGATTACAGAGAATTGATTCGATCAGGAAATTGACTAATACACAGCATGCTGGAGCTGGAAAGGCCTGAGGTGCTGAAAGATTCATGTTTTCTTGGCATCAGATATCACAGTATGCATTTCTTTTTTGCATACACAGATTATGGGTTGTGATTTTTATCCTTTATTTTAAGCGATCGTTATTCTCATAAATTTCTCTGAAGCCAGAATCTGGTAAAACTAGATCAAAGCTTGCAGAACGTGGTATTCGAGTTGGCTTTACGAATATATGTTTTGACTCATCTCCATTTCAAAACTTGTGTTTTCCCTGAGAAAACTCTCCCGGAATTCTTTAATTTTCATGAAGTTAATACGTTCCTTTCATGCACATTGAATCAATTAACCGACGTTGCTTGTTCAGTTTGAATACCAAATTGTCACGCTATGGATCGGTGATATTGTCCAAAATTCAAGATAATTTCCATAAACACACAAACTTTTGTTTCATAAAATCGCGAAGCGGTTCTTAACATTGTAAAATAAAGTACACTGTCCAAACCGATTTACAAGCTATAACAAGAATCCCTTAAAAAAGACTGTATTTGATACTTGTAATAGATGGTCTGATTTATCCTAGTTATATTAAATAGACATGCAAAATAGTATATTGGTCGTTCAAAATAACTTTCTCCACTATCCCACGTCTTCTCCATCCATTTCCTCGTTTCTTTTTTTTTTTTCGTTCAGTGGAATGAATGTTTTACAACTCACTCTTTTTCTTTTTTTCAAATTCAGAAATTTTTTAGAGTGAAATTGTTGTACCTGATAAAAAAATGTCTATTTCATCTGATTTTGGTGATTGAGGTTTTTGCTTTGTTATTATTTTCAATTTTTTTTATATATATTTCACTTTATTATATTTTTTTATCGACAAAACAAATTGGTTGATGTTTATGAAGTTTTTTATTTTATGATCATAAAGTATCATACATTATTGATTTTTATGCTATCAATGAAACAGTAAACGATGGTCGAGACAAAATTCAAATAATAATTTCTATTTATACGTAGTACAAAGAGATGTTGACATAAGTCGATCAATACTTCAGTAAGTACCAAAGCATATAAACCCATCAGTTGCTACACCAGTAAAATAAGGGAATTGAGGAACAGATTCTGCAAACATTATATTTACATGACACCGTGTCACATTTGTATGCACAGATTCTGTAGTAGAAGGTTTTCTTTACTCAGCTCGACAGTCGGAGTCCTGGTCCTTGACGCCGTTGAAGTACAACGACGATAATTTTCCATCAAATTTGGAGAATAATTGATGCACAGATAATCCGCAATATCGCTTCTCAAGTTGTGCAACGCAAATGTCAATGATTTTCTTGAACATCCTGTCCTCTTGGATCAATGGTTGATTCGCAAAATTGTGGAGAGGCATCCACTGTGCAGTGACAAACACGTAAATTGAGTTAAAACGTGTGAATATTGAATAATCATGGGAATGATGGGCATTTCTCGAGTAATTATTTATTAAATAGTTACTCAAGATAATAATCCCTTCAGATGCTGGTTTTACGTCATATTTGATATCTAAATCATTTTACAAGTCGAAGCACATGCAAAAGGACCAGGTAATTTCATATTGAAATGTTCTTACTCAAGAAAAACATAATGCTTACCTTGGCCGCTTGGATTTCATGATCGTCAACTTTAATTGCTGTTGACAGTGGTCTCAACATGCAGACAAAGAACAGATCCGATTTCTCGAAAGAAACATCATGAGCTTGCCTTGTGTGAAATATGCAAGGGTTGATCATGAAATCGAAAAATACCAGTAACATTAAAAAGCCATATTTATGCATAATGAATTCTTGAACGTTCCACTATACACTTGAATACATGCAGCAGTTAGTTTTTTACCTGAAAGCTACAACTTCCACAAATTCGGTATCAATCTGGCACAACAGCGAAAATCATATCATATTCCACATCTACGCACAGTATGGTATAGAGGAATTGACTGATCACAGAGAAATTAGCTAATATCAAGTAATCTTATGTACCCCAGTTTCCTCTTTTACTTCTCTTACAGCTCCCAAATGGATTTCCTCCGACTGACAAAAATTATACGATTAATACAAGTGAGGGATACAAGTACCTGGACAAATAATCACTTAAGACTTCATAGTAATAAAACACACTTCGAGAATGAAACCGGTAGGAATTTTCCATAAACCATGAAGTTTGGGAGCACAATGTTTTTCTTGCACTACTAGCACCTGTTTGATTGAAAAATGAAACGTAATTTCAGTAAATCTTCAAACATATTTGATTTTTTATTCATAAGACAAAGGCTCGGTACAAGTATTTTCAGGCCAACATCGTAACTAAGTGAAACGTCAGAACCATGCCAGCCCAAAAACTGAGGGGTATAGGAATATAGCGGACCCTCATATAATATTGGATCTTCGTAAAGCAATGAAAACTAACCTCATCATTATCGTTGATCACAAAACCACCAACTCCAACATGATGAGAAGCGTTAGATGGTAGAAGGGATGGTCCATCCGGGATCCAGAAAGTCAGCATCACGAATGATCTTTCGGCATGATGATACAGGAATCCTTCCTGTGCAAAGCTAACCAATTTGATTTAGGCATGAATTTGAAAATGCTGGGCAAAATAGGTAGAGATTGTTTGGTATTATTGACATTGTCCAATTGAAAGTTTGCAGATGTTACCTTTACAGCCACGGGAACAAGATCAGATTTTTCAAGTGGCAGCTTCAACCAAACTCCCTTCTTTCCCTAAAATTATTTAGCTTTAGATTATGAATGCCCTCAAAAATTCAATTTCAAGAAAACTGAAATAGCCGGCACCTTGTAATGAAAATCAAAGTTCATGGAAGGAATACTTTGGCCAGTTTCAGACTAAGCAACTAATTAAGAAACATATAACATCAAAGCCAAACTTCATATACCAGAGTAGATTGAACAGTCTCAAGGTGAAGAGCAAACTTGACATGTGTGATGTAAAATTTGGAGGGATTGTTTTCCAAACTATCAAGAAATGTTTTGAAATAATTGTAGTTCATATGGTATTGATTATTGAAATTATGTCACGTTTGAAAATAAAAAATAAAAAAGGCTCGAGGAGGGGGGATGGTATTTTTTCGAATTCAAACTATGACATATCAAGAGACCAAAAACCAATACTCGAAGGATCGGTTAAGTTCGTGTGATGTGATAATAAAGAACATTAAATATGAGGATAATAAATTGAAATATTGGATAATATAATGACATATAACTCCAATTATTGCAGAACTCGAGCCGAACACTCGACAAAACAAGGGCGTGTAAACAATCAATGCCTTGTTCTTAGCACAAACAAGTGCCTAAGGAGACTTTTTATAATTAATAATACATGGTAATGGATAAAACTCAAAATTTCAAGCCTTTTCACATAAAAATACAAGTGAAGTTTAGGAAACTACATAAGAGAATATACCTTTACTTTCCAATGGTGCACTGACAAATGAAGTACCCGTGCAAACACATTGGGATTGGATGGCAATCTCTCAGGATTTACCATGACTCCACCATATTCATCATCAAATGCATCAAGTATATCGATCTTTTTAATGAAGGCGCTTGAACTCGATCCATTTATTCGATCGATTTGATAAGAATATGAGTCTATATAATCATGTTGGCCAACTGCAGAGGTGGTATTCTGTGAAGTTTCTGAATAGGAAGCCCTTGGACAATAGCCTGGAGATGAAGAGAAAAAGGAAAACAGGAATTTCTTCAGATTTTTTTTTGGCATATTCTGTTTCCATCAAAGACAAGTCAGAAAGCAAGAGAAATAATGCAATGTGAATTGAAAATACAGCAAGTGGAAAATTTATCCCATTCCATGACATCTTTTCCTCGTATTTTTTATTAATACAGCTCTGATCATACCTTAACCTTTACAAGCATGAAACTATGGAAAAAGAGCATCGTTCTCGCTCCATTCCATCCTTGATAGTGACTTTTTGTTGAACTAACACATGATCTTAGCTCTAGCGCTAATTATAAGATCGAATATGTAAAATTTCTCTTTTTTTAAGCAACATGTACAATTTTTATTGAAAAGTAAAGTTAGTGATAGCAGCGCAACTCAAACATTTTACAACTTATATCACCCTCAAACACCTATGACCATCAATTGTTGCTCTTAACAGATAAGTACAAAACATTCTCAGCAGGTAACAGGACTAATAGAATCTTGCGTTTTTTGAACAGCCATTAGTCAATATTCTTCAAGAATAACCTCACAATTTTTCTGATTCCCAGCAAGAGGTTTGTCAAAAAGGCATTCCAAAGCACTCATTAAACGCTTGCTAAAGATTGAATAAACAGAACTTATAATGAAAATGCATGGTTTCCTCACAGAATCGCCCTTTTTTGTCTTGGGAAATTGGGAATCCAGAGTTTTACCTCTGCAGGAACACCCCAATGGACTGCCTTTAACAATACGTCTCGAGTTTAGTAAAGGGTTCGAAAGCATCATCTCTGAACCGGAAGATAATGACTTTGAGCTAAAAATATTAAGAGCCATTAATTTGAACCAAAGATCTTTCAAACTTAACCCACAAATCAACCGATGACAGACAATCCTATGCACATATATGAACAATCCCACATTAACAGAAAGCAAAAATCATCTTATCCCTCTCTGAAAATATTCCAAGAACCCTCCACATTATTGCGTGAAAACAAGAAAATTTCTTGGGATTCTTCACAGTTCACCCTTTGGCAAAAACTACGAGTACAGGCAAAAAACAAAGTGGAAAAGACAAATAAAACAGGATAATTAAGAGTATGAAAAATCCCACATTTTAAAATTATAAGTATCATGAAGTGGAACGTAGCGAGAACTTGTGGTGGGAAATAGGCTTCGCTTGAAAGAGACTAGCAATCAACACTCTACTTTAAAAAAAATCTAACCAGAAACGCACAAGCTAACCAAGTGAAATGCACATCACGTGGGTCCGCCGGTCACGTACGGACAGAGGCCGAGATAGATCGGAAGTGCCGAGGGTTTTGGTCTGGAAGTCTGGAACAAAATATGGGTCGGTAAAATTATGTGTAACAGAAAATGGATAAAGCAAAGGATGATAAACAACATTCAGATCGTCGAACAAAGTGTTGGGAATCGAACTACTCCTCTTTGATCAAACAGTCGCATGTTACACTAATTCGGATGTCTTTTTAAAGAATCAAATATTTTATTTTAATAATTAAAAAGTTGATTATCAAAGTACATGTTAATTTTTCATTAATCTCTTAAAATTAAACAGACATAATACAATAAATTTGCGGGAATTTCCTTCCTTCTTTATTTCCTTTTTTTTTCAGCTAATTTGCTAAGACTATATCAAGAAATCAAAATTTGCCATAAACCTGTGAAGGTTCAGTCGATTGCCAAAACAAAAACCTAATCTTAAAACATAATAATTTTAAAAAAAGCTAATAAATATGAATAAAAAAGCTAATAAAGATGAAAAATTCAAGAATACGCACACTTGTGCTAAAATATAAATAATATCTTATGCCCAAATATTGAAGAATGTAAGATTACATAAGTTTGACCCTAATCACTGTTATTGGGATTGAACCCGTTCCTGTGGGCTCAAATTAGTTTATTTGTTATTGGGCCCAGGGGACAGGAGTCACGTGATCTTTGTGTAATGGTAATTTGATTCAAATAAATGACAATTATTTTTTACTTGGGCTGATTTATATCATAATTTCAAAATTCATTGACTTAAAGTTTCAACATGTTAAAAAGATGTAAGAGTCTTATAATCTCAATGGATCGAGTTTTCTTTTATTTTTATTTTTTAAAAAAAAATTCATGAATGGGTGGAGTTTTAGAATCAAGAAAACTCTGCTATCATTCTTTATTATCCCATTAATTTATTATTGAATAATTTGTATTCACCTTCCATACACTTTATGTTTTTAATATGTATTTGGCGCAATCATATATCTTTTTACTTGTTATAATATTTTTTTTGACGTGAGAACCCGCAAATATTATCTTTCGGTGCGCACTGAGTAAACTATCGACCTAACGCAATAGTTTGCAGACCACGTTATTCAAATAAACCACACTAGGCACTTATGTGTGACAAACTCGCGCAAGAAGATGTTGGTTTAGAGAATCGAACTCCTCACACTGGATAAGTATTTCTTATTTTATCAACTCGAACACCTCTTGAATGCATGATATAAAATGTTATACTTGATTAGAGAAGTAAGTGTACATAAAATAAACATATTTTTTTATTTATTCACATAAATCAATTTTTTATAACATTTTAAACTTTTTTATTATTCGATAATAACACGAACCGGCATTGTTTTTTTAAGAAAAGCGGCCAAATACCCATCCCCAACTGTAACTAACGAGAATAATCCATCAAGAAATCAAAAGATTAAACAAGAAGTATTTATAAAAAAAGCAGATTGTGAAAAAAAAATAGTGGATTAATCTTATGCATAATTAATCAATATTTGGACATATGATAATATATTTTCGTGACTTTTTTTCCCTTTCTTCAATTTGGGTAATGACAATACCGTTGAAAACTTTCAAACGTTTGAAATTAAATTATAGTTTCAAAAACAATAAATCAGAGTTGATGTTATTAAATAATAAATAAATATATGTTCCACGTACCTCGAAAATAACTAAAAAAATATGATCTTCAGACAGCTCGATCTGTACAAAAAAATGTGGCTGGACGAAAATTATCTAAATAACCGTCTTGTATATATATTTTTTCGCCATTAATTTATTATTCTATATCCATCAGAGATATGAGATTGTTGTGTCTTCTTTTAAGGAGTGGAATCGCCAATTAAATCAATAAACCTGTGTCTCCCTTAAATTTTTTTTACTGAATTAGATCGCAATATCCAACCAGGTGGCTTGATTTGGTTTCGTTCGCGTTATCTATATACGTAGTATCATTATCCATCCAACAGATGACACATGTACTGAATGAAAAATAATGTCATTCATTAATAATATATGAATGAGTGAGTATGATTTATCACTCAAAACGCGTGTTATGTGTTGGATAAATTAAATGAGGACATTATCTACGTAGATAGATAGTATCTATCAAACCCTTGATTTGGCTTTTCTTGCAGCACATTCTGATGTTAAATCCTAATAAATCTTGGTTATGTACGTACATTTTGGCAACTTTTTTATTATTATATACATAAACAACGTCTAGAAAATGACAATGTTGCTGTCATCTGATTGGTTTTTTTTATTAATTGTTAATTAATGATGCTTTAAGAGTAATTATATTATCATTTCTTTTATTTATTTTTATCATTCAATATAATTTCATGTATTTGTTCTAACCAATTTTCTTTTGTTTCTTTCTATTTAATTCGTTCGTTGACTTACTTCTTGTTGCATATTATAAAAAATCTACTTACATGCGACAAGATCTTTAATATTTTAACCTACTCAGTCACTGCATAACAAATATTATTATTGGAATTATGCTCCAGTTCCCTTTTTTTAGTTTTATTTATTTTTTGAATGTCTCTTTTATGTGCTTGGATTTTCAATTAAATAATTTTTAAACTATACATAATAACAATGAAAATTTATGGAATAAATTTACTTCTTAAGAGTATTTAATTGATATTAATTTGCATAACAAATGACCTATTGGAAGTGAAAGATATGTTCTGAAGTGTCAATGGCAAAAGATATAAACATTTCATAACAGACAAGATTATTCATTTGATCTTGGTGATTTCATCCCCACTTGGCTTTAAAGAAAAAATTCACAATTTTCACATTTTTTCTGTTTTTTAACATATAAATGTAAATGATAAAAGAATCGAACTGTCTCATGAATTTAGTAGTCTCGAGAGTTTTTTTGAGTGTGTAAGAACATTTTTCAAGTTGAATTCGAATCCGAACAGCCGTCTCCCACGGCTTTCAAAATAATCTATTCAGACCAAAATAAATAAACCAAACATTTCTGTTGTTTTTCATTTTTTTTATCCTCCTGTGTGTTTTGGACTACATGCATTTTGGAAGATTCACTCACTTTTTTCGACTCCAGATAGACTGCCCTTTTCCGGTCTTGAGGATTCTTTGTTGGCGGACATTCAGAAGCCAGGCTTAACTCATCGAAGATACAACCAATGCCCGCATTATTACTTATTACGTTTGTGCCACCTTATATATATTCCATGAATGTTCTGCTGCATCCCTCGCTCACATCGTCGGACCTTTTGTATTTTACGCAAATTCAAGGAAAAAGGCTTGACTTTTATGAAATCCTTCCAGTTGGGCTGATTCATAAGTACTCCCGGTATCGGTTGTTATGATCTTGAAGTGCAGATTGCTTGTATTAATTCTTTTCCATTATGGGATTCGGTTTTCATGCACGAGTTCTTGGATCTTATGTTGACTTAGGAAGCATTAATTTGTTTACCACTATCATTTAATTTAAGGAAATAAAATGTAGTTTATCTTCTGTTTGAAACTTGGAACATTGTGAAAACCTGTTATGGTTAAATGTGACTCAAGAATCATTTTCGTGCGGTGTTTTGTGATGCTGTGCCGTTTGGAATAGCTGTTAATTTCAAAAGGTCACATTAGTACATGCACATGTATTGTTTGTTTAGGGGAAGCAAAGAATTTTGCAATATGTGGGTGGAGTATGTGATTCAATCTATGCAACTGAATCATGTATTTGTGTCCAATGAGCAGAAAAAGTAGAAATGAGACAAGGAACAGAATTTGGAGTTTAGTATCTTTTCCCATCACGGATACTTCAATATATTGTTTGCTCATATGTTCTGGATCAGTCGATGCTTATGTTCCTTACTGTTTTTCCAATTTCTTAATTTATATACTCCTTTGCAGATTGTACAGAAAAGCCACAAAGTGCTTAATCCAAACCGGTTACTATGGACAAGGATTAAACCGCAGTGGCCATGGAAGCCATCAATAATGAAATTGTTGAATTGGTGAGATTCAATATATGATCGTTTAGAAGTCAAAAGTGAGGTTGACTATAATACTAATCGATATACTATCTGATAATTTTTTATATCGATCGAGTAGCATATGTTCTTTGTTTTCTATCGGTATTATATAGATGCTTGTATACATGGAAAACATTCATAATATCCAGGATGGAACGTATTCATTGATCACAACAGTAAAAAAATCTCATCACAATATAATGGTTACGTCAGTTGATTTAGATGATCTCTTATGTACTACTATTTTCATACTGACTATACTAAGATAAAAGTTAAATGTCAGTGGTTATGTAAGAAGTTATTTCTAGATATTGGTTACTATCCTATTATGATCTAAACACTTTTTTATGGCAGGAGAATATCCCTATTGAAGAAGTTTTTGAGAAGTTGAAATGCACGGAAGGGGGTCTTAGCTCTGCTGAGGTTCAAAAACGATTGCAAGTGTTTGGATATAATAAACTCGAAGAAAAAGAGGTATGTTAATCTTTTTTCTCGCCACATATCTGAACTATATGGTGTATCTATAAGTTTTCTTCCCAGGCCTGATTGATTTTATCATTCTTTTTATTATCCTAAAGGAGAGTAAAATACTCAAGTTTCTTGGATTTATGTGGAATCCTTTGTCATGGGTTATGGAAGCAGCTGCCATCATGGCTATCACTATTCCACATGGAAAGGTAAAATCCAAGGGTTTAAGCATTCAAAGTACTTGTGAAATGAGTATGCAATTTGGAGCCTATGCCTAAATGCCAATATTCAATTTATGCTTCAGGGAGTTGATTACCGTGATTTTTTCGGAATTCTTGCACTCCTTATCGTGAATTCAACTATAAGTTTTATAGAGGAAAACAACGCTGGGAATGCAGCTGCAGCTTTGATGGCTCGGTTGGCTCCCAAGGCTAAGGTCTGCTATAGGGAAATTTGACTTTATTATGCTTTTTTGCATTTTTTGAGTGGAGAAATGTCTCATTTTTTTACAAGGTCTATCTTTTAGTAAATTTAACCATATGACTAGGTTTTACGAGATGGAAAATGGAGCGAAGAAGATGCATCTGTGTTGGTTCCAGGAGACATTGTTAGTATCAAACTCGGAGACATCATTCCTGCAGACGCACGTTTACTTCAAGGAGATCCACTCAAAATTGATCAGGTAACAGCAAAATACTTAAACATATCATATTTTAAAAGCTTTTTGTAAGAGTTTAACATATTGCAGTATATATTCTAATAGTACTTCTAATCTAGTCCCGAAAATAATAAAAAAAGAAGCAAAGAAACATGAAAGAACAATAATTGGTTATATCTATAAATTACGTGCTTTCAATATTATGTTCAACGGAATGGCTGACTCAGAAAAATGTAACATTCAGAGCATCTTTGCCCTAAATAACAATTCCATGATCGAAATGGGATCAAAGGCCTCTATTCCATACTTTCAGTATGATGCTGTTGGCAATTTGAAAAACAATAGCTGAAATTACATATTCTATTACTGATTTAGATTTTTTTAAAGTATTTTTTTACCTTTTCAGTCGATAATTGTGTGAAACCACCTTTTCATTGTATTGCCATGGAACTGGAACAATGACCTATAAGATTGCCAATATGATACTTCCCGCAAATTGATTTGAAATGTGGTTTTAAGTAGTTTCAATTGGAGGTTTCAACATCTAATCTTCTTCCTTTTTATCTTTAGTCTGCATTAACCGGAGAGTCACTTCCAGTGAGCAAAAATCCTGGCGACGGTGTGTATTCGGGTTCCACGTGTAAGCAAGGTGAAATTGAAGCAGTCGTGATTGCAACTGGAGTGCATACATTCTTTGGAAAGGCAGCTCATCTTGTGGAAAACACTACCCATGTTGGACATTTTCAGCAGGTCCATTGCATAAGTTCTAGTTCATTTTCAATTTTGCTGTACGATTTGTTTCGATTCTTAATGTCTGATTACGGTGAAAATGTTTTGAAATATGGCATTTCTACTGCTATTCAGGTCTTGACTTCGATTGGTAACTTCTGCATTTGTTCAATTGCCACTGGAATAGTGATTGAAGTCATTGTGATTTTTGCGAGCCAACATAGGGGTTACCGGGAAGCCGTAGATAATCTTCTTGTTCTATTGATTGGCGGAATCCCCATTGCAATGCCAACGGTTCTTTCTGTCACCATGGCAATTGGTTCCCACCGCCTCTCTCAACAGGTAGGTAAAATATGGAAATTTTTTCCCCAAGTTATTCTGTGCAATATACACCAAATGCGTTTCTTGACATTTGATCATGTACATGGGAGCCTTTATGGTACAAAATGATTCGGGATCACTTCGAAAATTGGTAAAACCGTGTCTCACGTTGACAGGGTGCGATAACAAAAAGAATGACGGCAATTGAGGAAATGGCTGGAATGGACGTGCTTTGCAGTGATAAAACTGGCACTCTTACTCTCAACAAACTTACGGTGGACAAAACTTTAATCGAGGTTGATGCTTATTTTACTTGAATGAACCAATGTGCTCAAACTCACTGAAAGAATTGAATGGTTTAAAATTTTCCTCTTGGGTTATATGATGTTTACTTCATTAAAATGTTATCAACATCATTGTACTGATCATGGTAGGTTTTTCCAAAAGACGTTGATAGAGACATGGTTGTATTGAGGGCTGCAAGAGCCTCGAGGCTAGAAAACCAAGATGCTATTGACTGTGCAATTGTATCAATGTTGGATGATCCTAAAGAGGTATTCTATCATCTGAAAAATTTTCTTTATCTGGCTTCTAAAAGTTCGTTCTGTATATGACCTTTTGTCCATTGACAATTGGTATAAAATAAATTTTCGAGTAAGTTCTTCATGATCTTTTGAGTCTGGTCTTGTTGTCATCATTAAAGAACATCTAGAAATAATTAAACTTTTATTTGATTAATGCAAGGCACGGGCGGGAATAACAGAAATTCACTTTCTTCCATTCAATCCGACTGACAAAAGGACAGCACTCACCTACGTAGATAGTGCTGGTGTAATGCACAGAGTGAGCAAAGGTGCACCTGAGCAGGTATCCTTTGTGCATTAAGCTATATATGAAATTTTACTGTGTATATAAATCTATGTCAGTAAGTCTCTTGTTTCCTGTACTTTCCAAAACATCTGTAAATAAAAAATATTAGTCTAGCAGATCTGAAGGGACGAAACCGAGATTCTAGATTGAGATGGGCAAAAATATTAAAATATTTTTTGGTGGCCAAATATAATATTTTTACAAAATAAAAACTTTTCTAGGTAAAACTCTAGCGTTTTTAAAATGGTAGGCCAGATAAATGCTCACCTTTGCCTAAATAGATCAGCCCCTGTATGTAATTGATCTAGTAAATATGTTTGTAAAATCATACTATTTGGAAAAACAATGTGACCATGGCATTAGGCTGAATGAACTAAAAGTTAGTATGATGGACTTGTAGATTCTGAATCTGGCATACAACAAGTCAGAGATTGAAAATAAGGTCCATTCAATCATAGATAAATTTGCCGAACGAGGTCTCCGATCACTTGCAGTTACACGCCAGGTAGCTTCTTCCGTCACAATCTAGTAAAATGCCAAGATCTTTTTCATTCCATCTTCATGTATTTACGGATTATACTCGCTGCAGGTAGTACCGGAAGGAACTAAGGAAAGCTCTGGTGGACCATGGGAATTTGTCGGTCTTCTCCCTCTCTTTGATCCTCCACGCCATGACAGTGCTGAAACAATAAGAAAAGCTCTTGATCTTGGAGTTAGTGTCAAGATGATTACAGGTGTTCATTGTTGCTAGCAACTTCTTTAAAGCAAAAGCTCATGTGCTAGTTCTCATTTTGATTAACGAATAAAGTTATTTTCAATCTATCTACTTTCTGTATCTCTGGTTTTAAATGCAACATCGTGAAGAGGATACAATGTTGCAACTTTACATGATCCGCATAATTAACGGTGATGAAAATTTTCTAGGTGATCAATTAGCTATTGGTAAAGAGACTGGAAGACGTCTTGGAATGGGCACGAACATGTATCCTTCCTCGTCATTGTTAGGAGACCATAAAGATTCATCTGTTGCGGCTCTACCAGTTGAAGAACTCATTGAAAAAGCTGATGGTTTTGCTGGAGTTTTTCCTGGTAAATTGTCTTAACTCTTAATTACGGCACTAAACATTAAAACCTTCATCAAGTTATTCTTGAATTCAGAACACAAGTATGAGATTGTCAAGTTTTACAAAGTCGAAAGCACATTTGCGGAATGACCGGTGATGGGGTCAATGATGCGCCCGCACTAAAGATTGCTGACATTGGAATTGCAGTGGCAGATGCCACGGATGCCGCGCAAAGTGCATCTGATATAGTTTTGACTGAACCAGGGCTGAGTGTAATATTAGTGCTGTTCTAACCAGCCGTGCCATATTCCAAAGGATGAAAAACTATACGGCAAGCCAGAATCTTTTTATCCATTCCTAAAAGTACGTACGATTATTTTGAAACTTTTTAAGTAGTATCTTTCCTTTTCAGATATATGCTGTGTCGATCACAATACGTATTGTGGTAAGCCACTTTGCTTCTTTACTTTATAGAGTTATGTCATTATGAATTTGGTTATTATTAGTCTGAATTGCACGTTTAAACTTGATTTGTTGCTCACTTAACAGATGGGATTTTTGTTGCTAACGGCATTTTGGAGATTTGACTTTCCACCATTCATGGTTCTTGTCATTGCCATTCTTAATGATGGTAAGAGCCTCTTATGCAATAGCCCAAATTTAATGTCACTTCTTAGATATATGCATTTCATGTATTTCTATATTTTTCATCTTAAATCTGCTAACTTTTCTTCAGGTACTATTATGACGATATCAAAAGACAGAGTCAAGCCATCCCCGACTCCTGACTCATGGAAATTGAGTGAAATTTTTGCTACAGGGATTGTTCTAGGAAGCTACCTAGCTTTGATGACCGTTATATTTTTCCATTTAGCTTATGAAACCTCTTTTTTCGCGGTAATGGCAACACTTGGGATTTTTTATCCACTCTTGTTTTATTTCATAACCTGCTTCTTATAATTTATGACCCTTTATCAGAACCATTTCAATGTGAAAGATTTTAGTAAGCACACGGGTTTTCTAACGGATGACAGTAATAAAGAACTAAAAGCCCAACTAGCATCTGCTGTTTATCTTCAAGTCAGTACCATCAGCCAAGCTTTAATCTTTGTGACACGTTCCAGAGGATGGTCCTTCACTGAAAGACCTGGTCTTCTTCTAGTTTGTGCATTTATCATTGCACAATTGGTAAGAATAATGAATAATGTTTTGCTTGTTTATCTTCGCTTCGTTTGTCAATTTGCATTACAGATGCTGGTGTACTATGTTTACAGGTTGCAACTTTGCTATCTGCGGTGGTAACATGCGATTTATTTGGAATCAGGAAAATTGGCTGGGGTTGGACAGCTGTGATATGGTTGTATAATATTGTGACGTATTTCTTGCTTGATCCCATTAAATTTGGTGTTCGATATGCACTGAGCGGGAGAGCTTGGAGTCTGTTGATAAATCAAAAGGTTCGTCGAACCTGCGACTTTCCATATAGTACTTCTACTGTTATTTGGTTTATCATATTCGTAGGATACGATTCTTTTACAGCTATTATAGATACAAACCAGTTATTATGTAAATAGCTGTAGAAAATTTTTATTGATTCATGCTCCCTTCAAGTTGTATTTTCACACAGATCAGCTGATTTTTTTCTTTGTAGACCGCCTTTACCCCTCAAAAGGACTTTGGTAAGGAAGCTCGGGAGGCAGCATGGGCAACTGAACAGCGAACACGTCACGGACTTCAGTCGGTGGAGGCCAAAATGTTTGCAGACAAACACACATTTAGGGACATCAACGTCATGGCCGAGGAAGCTCGAAGACGTGCTGAGATTGCAAGGTCAGTAGAAAAGAAATTATCTGTTTCAAAGTTTTTCCTAAAAATTCGAGCTCATAAAAGATTTCCAAGCAATGGTTTTTCTACTTTAATGTATACCCTCGTTCATAAGCGGGCGAAGCAATAATGGCCCAAAAATCAGTACCAAATATCAACTAAGTAAAACACATGGCACATCATGACTCTAATGCCATGCTAGAAATCACCTTTTCCGAAAGATTCAAGATCGTGGTAGGTGTTCCATCTATAGTTCATTTACTTCTACACTCTTCTTCTCATGTAAGCCAGAGATCGAGAAATACAAAGCCAGGAATTAGTATCTAAGACACACATGTGAATGTCGGTTAAGCTTCCGTTTCAAGGATTTGAACCTACAGTATTTTTTCATCTTTAATGTAGTAAAAACAAACTCTTTTTTTCCCAAAAATTCGAGGTCATGGTAACTGATCTACAGTATTTTTATAGCTCTTTCAACAATATAAATGCTTTAATTAAAAATGCATTGAAAAAAGTTTTGTGGGTCCAGGTTGAGGGAACTCCATACTTTGAAAGGAAGGGTGGAATCATTGGCTAAGCTAAGGGGATTAGATATTGATGCCAATCCACATTACACAGTATGATCCAGCACCCAGGTATCCAGCAATTTTGCACTTCATCTGCATAAGTTGTGATTCCATTCCGTCCTCTACACTTGTATTCTCGCGCATTATATTCATATTTCCATCAGGGATTGATGATCATATAGTTGTGCAATAACACGCGGAATCGGCACAAGAGAGTCAATAAGAGCAAATGTAACTTTAGCCACCTTAAGTTTTCTTAGTAATGTACTTTTTGATCTTGATTTGCCACTCATTCCATGTCTTTATTTACAACCGCACCTAGAATTTGTTACTCCTAAAGTTCATGTAATAAATTCTCTGATTTGTCCTGCATAATTAATGTAAATCTAACGTAATGCTATTATTTCTCTTTTTTAACTTAATAAACTCATATTTCCATCCCAAAATATTATTTCTTGGGAGTTGATCTGTCTCAAGAATACTGCACAAGAGTTCGTTGGTGTCTTTGAATATTACATTTGTTGTTTGAAGGCCCAGAATTATTTTGCTAATTTTGAGCCAAATGCCTTGTTCCACTGATTCCTAATAGAGCATAAAGAAATACGCATAATGATTCATCTTCATACAAGATTACTAGAGAGACATGATTTTTAGATTTTTCTTTGTAAATTTGCAAAGAAAATTTACAAAGAAAAATCTAAAAATCATAGCTTAATTAAAGTTGCATTTGGATTGATAGATTTCAAATAGATTATTATTATTATTATTTTTGTAGTTTTAGAGAAGTGTGACCATAAACTTCAAATCCACCCCTTGCATGTTTAAGTAATGCTTCATATTAATTATGACGAATTTCAAATTAACTCAATAATAAAGGTATTTGAAATTCATTCTAATTTGTGTAAATAAATAATATATGGATTTAATATTTCATCTATTATTTTATTTTTAAGGCTAAACATATAATTGAAATCATTCATCACAAACTAATATGTGCCGATATTCATTCAAAATTTATATTATTATATTATGTTAATCTTGCTTATATTTGTAGAAGGACCGAAGGATCATGAACAACCACAATCCAATTTATTTATTATTTAAGTCTCGCGACTTGTAAATTGTAATGAATCAATCCTTGTAGAACCAAGATTCATTCCATTTATCCATATATATATCTCGCGTCTTTAACAACTTTCGTTCGTAACTACGTACCGAAGAGGTGAAGTGTCCTTGACGAAATACATAGAAATTCAAACTTGCGCGTAATTATGTTTGTTTGCACTTTGAGTTAGTCCAAGAATAACCAATTAAAGTTACCTAAACCAATTGATTTCCCCATACTGTGTTAGTTTGCACTCTTTATTATTACATCTCCATTACTATATATATATATATAAAGCATTAGCAATATATATATAAAGCAATATGCTAATGCGTGATTGTGGAAACATGAAAAGAAATTTAAAATTTTATTTAATTCATTATTAATTTAATTACATTATTAAAATATTTTTTAGAAAACGAATTTAGTATTAAAATTATTAGAAAAATATGATACATGTGTTATTTCTTTATTTATATTTTGAATAATAATGATTTTGTCAACTCAGTGAAAAGCAAAAAATAAGAAGAAGAAATGTCACGACCCGAGCCCGGGCTCGCGCCTGCGTGACTGTACAATGGCCCCTATAGCAACTACTTCGTATTCGTCCTCGCCTTACGAAAATGATTAACTCATGTTGCTATAGAAGTTCATTGTAAGCCATTATAAATTCATTTTAAATATTTGATTTTTAAGATGTGGGACAAGGGTATCACAATCACCTCTCCTTCATAACGCGACGTCCTCGTCGCGGCCTGACCTCTCGATCCACCGGCGCCGAGAATCTAGAGGTGGCTCCTACAGGTTCAAGAGGTTGCTCCAGTCATGTAGCACTTTGCCCCGCAGGTTCAAGAGGTGGCTCTCATGCACGTAGCACTTTGCCACGCATATCACTTATTTCTCGGTGTTCCATACCGGTGACTAGCTCTGATACCATTCTGTCACGCTTCGAGTCCGGGCCCACGCCTGCGTGACTGTACAATGACCCCTATAGCAACTACTTCGTATTCGTCCTCGGCTTACGAAAATGATTAACCTAAGTTGTTATAGAAGTTCATTGTAAGCCATTATAAACTCATTTTAAATATTTGATTTTTAAGATGTGAGACAATGATATCACAAGAAAATAAATTCCGAATTTAATTTTGTTAGTTGTGTTTTAATTTTTTTTTAAAAAAAATATGTTTCTAGAAAATTATATCGAGAATATGACGATTTTTTGTTTTAATTTTTTTTTAATGTATTAGGTTATTGATATCATACAATATATATTTCGTTTTGAATGCGTGTGGTATGAAAACAAATTATAATATATTGTATCATGTTGGGATAATATAAATTTCGAGAGAAAATTAAAATCAATGTAACTATTATGTTATAAGATGTCAACAAATTGTTTGCAAAAAATAATTTGATTGAGGCGATAGAGTTTATTTATTTATTTTTTTCATTTTTGAAATTTTCACTCTTCATTTTTAAGCTTTGTATTTATATGTATATTTCACTTGATAATTATTATATAAGAACTCGATTCTTTTACACAATGTACAAAGCAAAACCAAGTCAAAGGACGGCAAATAATATTTATTGGGATGATTTCTGATACTCCAATGACATTGACCCTAGATTTAAAAAAAAGTGAAGAAGTCATATTGTTTCACGAATCTTCATGAGATGAGTCAATTCTGCTCATATTTACGATAAAAAAAAATAACAATTTGACATAAAAAATAATAATTTTTTATGAGTGACACAAATATAATATATGTCTCACAAAATTGATTTGTAAAATCGTCTTACAAGAATTTTTATGTTTGAAAATTCATATATATAGAATAACATGTAGACTAGTTTTCTTTTCTTGAAGATTGTTGGGAAATGCCTTCAAATATAAGGCAATTAATAACTAATGTACAGACTAGGAGTTGTTTAATAATGCCAGTCCCAGCCCTCTGCTACATTATTTGTCCATTGACAAATCATCAAATAAACATTTTTAATATGCAAAAGTATTACACGAAAAATAACATTTGGAAAAGGTGTCTCTCTTGAGATTTTGGGAAATATGGTATTAAGGAAGAAAGTCTTTTAAGTTTTTAAAAATAAATTTAATGTATTGATTGATTCATGCTTTTAAGGTAATGTGTTGGGATGAGATAATTGGGTTAGTCGAAACGTGGTGTTTAAGATATTATTTGGTATATGATATTAAATTTGTATTGTTATCATCGTCTATAACTTTTTGTTAAAAGACAAACGTTCAATCATACAATTGGTATCAAAACTAAGTTCATGAGTTCGATTATGATGTATTGCAAAGAATACAATTAATGATATATATTGTTGGGTTGCAATAATTAGATTGATCACATTGGTAAAACAATTGAAAATTGATCTTCGTCTTCGAGCTCTTGTATGATTTTTTTTAAAAAATATTTGAGTTGTGATTTTTACTATTAATTCATGTTGTAATTTTTGATAAAATAATAAATGTTGATGTTGAAAAATTATTTAAAAATGTGAAAAATATTTGTGTTGAAAATGTGAATGTTGAATGTTGAATGTTGAAAATTAGGTAAAATTAGGTGTTGAATATTGAAAATTAGTGTGTGATGATGTAGGTAATGATGTATTTTATTTTTGGATTATTTGTAAAAATTTTCTATAAATAGATCTCTCATTTGTGAAGAAAATCACAAGTGAGTTGAGAGAAAAATATTATAAAGTGTGTAGTGTGATAATTTTAAGAATTTGAGATTTTTACTTTTTACCGTAAATTTTTACTTTTTCACAACAGTTGAGTCCAATGTAATGGTTTTGTTTGTTCTGTTTTTTATTTGTTTTGTTTTTTATGTTTTTTTTTTCGTTTTTGTTTGCTATTCATATGTAAATTTCAAAAGCAATCATGGACTTGACCAAAGTAGCTTGACTAACAGAGATAAATTTATCTTTAACTATTTAATAAATACTGAACAATATCGTACGATAGATGGTGTAACCATGTGAATTAAGGTCTGGACAACTCGGTAAGATGAAGAATTTATTTCGCAATTAATTCAAAGAGCGCAGATTAAAAAAATATTATTAAATTTTTGAGTGTGCCACAACTTCAATGATTTAAGTTTTGATTATATAAATTTTTTTCATGAATTTATATATATAAATATATAAATATATATACATATATATATATATAAATATATATTAATCCCATGATAATTTGGAGTGTAATTAGTTCCTCTTTGAAAATGACTCTAATTATTTAGTTTTCTTTTCATTAATTCGCCTCTGAACTCTTCCATCTAGAATGTTAGTCTTTTGAGTGTTGGTTGTACTTTTAGACTTATGGTGTTTGTGTTTTTTAAATAAATATTTATGCGCATGATCTTTTATCATTTAATGGAATATCGATAGACCACTACTTGATTTCAAAATAAAGTTCCACAGAATTTTCAAAACATTGATATTTTAGTTTGATCCATATTCCCAACAAGGTTTAGTGTATTGAATTGATATGTCAATGCATTAATTTCTAACTAAATAGATATTCTATTCAAACTAGAGAGTTGTCTAGCAATTTTTTGTTAATAAATCATTAGATCATATGAGTCTCTCGTTCATATGCGTTCGTTCATGATTACAAAGATTTCAATACGAGTATAGTGAAAATTTTCTTCAAAACATTAATGAATGCATGATAAATCGAATTTTACCTTTAATTAAATTAATAATTGAGGAATAAAATACAGATTTTTGTTGATATCCTATAAAAGAAGGTGATTTCTACCCTACGACCTGAGAGGGTAAGGAACCATTCAGGAAAGAAGTTAACCGTTAATCCAAAATCCAAATGCCATCTCGGCGAAAAGTCATCACATCCAACGGTGTAAATTCAACCAAGACCAAATCAACATGATTTCCCTTTGTAAAGAATATATAAAAAGTCAAAGTCTTTTGACCAAAAACTCTTCGTTGTAGGAACAATTTACGAAACCTCATCCTCGTGAATATGACACTCTATAAATATATATGCAAACACAAACACAAACTCAAAAGCGACCAATTCTGCTCTACTGTTTCCACACTCGACCAAATACTTAATCCTCTCAAATCGAAGCTGGTTCCAATGGCGAACCCGGATGAAGTTTCGGCCATTGAATATATCAGAATGCATCTTTTGGGTGAATATTCTCCCACCCCACTTTCTTTTGCGGAGGATAATACGAACTTGTTTAGTTCGTATGTTTCCAGCAGTGCTCAGCGTAACGCCGAGTATATACTTGATTTCTCGAGCTCTGATGAATCTCAGATTCTGGAGCAAACTCAATATAATGGTCCTCCAATGATCGACCTTACGGCACCGAGAGCAAGTGATAGGAAGCCGTCGCTGGAGATTGAATACCCGGAGGCGAATGAATGTGAGTGGATCATCGAGTTCTCCGGGTCGAATCATCATCAGCCGAACACACATTATAGAGGCGTGAGGCAGCGGCCATGGGGTAAGTTCGCTGCGGAGATTCGGGACCCGAAGCGGCGGGGAACAAGAATCTGGCTGGGGACTTTCGACACCGCGGAGGATGCAGCCAGAGCATATGACAGGGCGGCGTTCGAGTTGCGCGGGAGGAAGGCGATTCTCAACTTCCCCCTCGAGATTCAGCAGGCGGAGAACGCGTCGCCGGCAGGCACCGGGGAGGAGGAGCAGGAGTTCGGGAGAGAGCCGAAGAGGACCAAGTGTGAGACGGCGGTCAAGGATGAGATAATGGAATGGCCATTGACGCCATCGATATGGAGCATGATGCCGCCATCTCCACAGATGGTTACGTGAACGTTCTTACATTCGAATGCCGAATGATATATAACGTTGGACTTGTTATCATATTGCCTTCGTGTAGAATTCAAATCATATTAATAAATATATGTTTTGACTAGTTGTCACAGATACCTAGGCGTAGAGTTCAATGAAACATGTTTTTACAGATTAACTAGCTCCAATGTACTCATTCCGTCCCACTCATTTAAATTTCAAAATTAAGAAATTGTTTAAAAAGATAAATTTTATAAAAAAAAATTTCTACTTTACTCTTAGATAAAAAATAAAAAATTCATACAAGTAGTTAATGATATTAATTTAATATGGGTAAATAGGTAAAATAGTAGGAAATATAACATAAAGATGAAAATTATACTATATAATCGACTAAAAATGAAATGTTGCTTAATAAGTGGGAAAGAGAGAATATTAAATATAAAAATTAATTAACATTGTTTTTCCATGAATTGACGATGTATAACTTAGTAACTTACACACAAAAATGTTTAGTATTAAAAGTTCGAAAGTTTCCGCCAAAAGCATATTTACTGCGAGAGAAGTTCGAAAGTTTCCTCAATTAATATGGATATGTTGTAAATTGAGACAAACGTTCTCAGATCTGTAGTATTTACAGTTTACTTCCAAATGTGCATGAATATATATATACGGATCCGGATCCTCTACAGTGTTGATAAAACAGAAAATGATGTTGTGTGCCTACATGGCATTTCTTTTAATTTTTTTTAAATTTTTCTATTTTTTTCCCTCTCTTTTTCTCTTTTATTTTCCCTCCATTTTCTTCATTTTTTTTTTCTTTTTCCACAAACATTAGCGGACAGTTTTATATGAAATAATATAAACATTTTAATTCTTTTATGTTAAATTAATAATTTTACAATTAAAAATTACTATATTAAATTTCTATATGTGAAAAACCGTATCATTTTTTTCGAATTTGATGAGTATTATTAATTTTTTTTTCAATAAACAAAATTTTTAACAATATAAAACTATTAACATGTTAATGCTTAAATTAAAATTTAGAACATTTCTATCATGCAATATCAAAAACTAAAATTCAACACCACATTTCTATAAAAAATAAATAATTCATACGTTTTGAGACTTCATTTCAACTAACAATGTTAATCGGCTATTCTTTAAATAAAAAAACTACTCAAGAGCATTATTGGATATATCTCCATTGAAATCCATGGCTTCAAGAGAATGGTGAGGATGATCAAATTGTGCCTACATTAGATAAGAATATATAATTATAAAATCAATTTTATCATATAAGAATTAATATTTTTTTAGCTTAAGATTTTTACCCACTAAAATTTTTTTAGATATCATTAAAATTCATACCATCAATAATTCAGTAAAATTGAATTGACTTCCAATTGTTTGAAGACATGCATGAGGTACCGGAGGTGCTGAACAAGATACAGGTAATTCATCGTGTGTTCCGATGTCCTACAATGATTGTAAAACTAAAAATTATACATTTAAAGGTACAAGAAAATCGAACCAGCTTGTATGTTTTAGTATTTCCTGTAAAAATAAAAAAATAAAAAAAAATTGAGTGAGAGAGAAAAAACGAGAAAAAAAAAGAAAATTGACAAAAGAAGACGAGATGAAATAGCCGAGAAGAAAACAAATGTTTATATTATTTTTTATACAACTGTCCGCTAATGTTTGTGGAAGAGGGAAAAAAATGGAGGAAAATGAAGAGAAGATAAAAGCGAAAAAGAGAGGGAAAAAAGTGAGAAAAATTTAAAAAAATTAAAAGAAATACCATGTAGACACACATCATCATTTGCTGTTTTACCAACATTGTAAAGGATCCGGATTCGAATATATACGAGTTTAAACTAAATGTGCCAGTTTACTTATATATCACTTTTTTTTAGAGTTGAGTTCAACCTAAGACAAGGATATCGCACTTTATATTCAAGAACCAATATTTATTCTTACATATCGGGGTCGATGAGATTTTATGTAGCCCCCACATGTAACAATAAATAAAGACGATAGGATGAAACCTTAGGATAATAGCTAACTGGCTAGCATCTCATTTGCCATTTTTGAGAATGTCACATTTCTCTCATTGGTGTGATGGTGTCTGTGGGGTTGGGTCCGCACAATGCTCAACGGATGCCCAGTATGATACGGTATGTTTTTTTAAGTGGCCATGCATCATAGCTCGCACCGGTTAAAAGTCAGTCTGGATTACACCGCATTATCTTTTATATCTTTCTATTGGAGTTTTCGAATAAAACGCTAAAATAAAATAAAATAAAAATGTGTGATAGAAAACAAGAATTACAGAGTGGAATTTTAGAGATAGAATCTGTCAATCAGGCCGAATTGGAGTAAATTTAGCACCAAATGACAAAAACTGGACAAATACGCTCTGCACCAAGTAGAATGTTACAAGAAAATGTTGCCATAACACAAACTTAATATTGTTCTTACAATTTTTCAAGCCCAAAACGAAAACAGCTGCTAGCTTTCATGAAATAAAAAAAGTAGTGGCATGAATTAATCTCTAATGTGCTGCACTGGTGAATCTCACCTCGGATATACTCCACTAGCGGAGGAAACACTTTCTGAAGTAGATTTATGCCTTGATAACTTGGCACTGGACTCGGAAAATTCCACCGAATTAAGGGGGGAAACATCTGTACCAAAATTAACCGAAACGAAGAATGCAGGCTCCGAAGGCAACGGCAGAGTCAGTGAGAAACTAGTGAGCATGAGAGCAACATTAGCCATTGTTGGTCTATCCCCATCTTTTTCTTGAACACACAGCAGACTGATATGAAAGCATCTCAATATCTCACGCATCGGATTTGAACCATCTTTCAACATAGGATCTATCATATTTATAGCTGTTCCCTCACGCCAATGGCTCCAAGCCTGAACAATCCAGAAACATCCGTAAATCCGAAGATTTGATATTTTTAAAAGTGTTTTTTTTTTAAAAAAATATCAGCTCCATATTTTGTGCATTCAAAGGCACTCATTAATTAGTAACTAATACTATCAACAAACATAGAATGCAAATATTTAATACATTTATATAATTTAAATTTAAGTTTCTGAATTTTACTTACAGAACTTAGCAGGTCTCCTGTGTTCTCCCCATTCCTAAAAGAGTTATTCCTTTGTCCGGTCAAAATTTCCAAGACCAGCACTCCGAAGCTGAACACATCTGACTTAATAGAGAATTGGCCATGCATGGCATATTCCGGTGCCATATATCCACTAAATTAAATAGCCAAGGTATGTAGTTAGTATCGAACATTTTTTCCTTTTTGGAAAAATAAAAAATCAATGCTACATCCTTAGAGAAGGTGGTTGTGATTGTAAGACTTACTAAGTTCCAACGATCCTGCTCGTGTTTCCTTGAGTTTCATCTTTCTCAAATAACCGCGCCATGCCAAAATCTGCTATCTTAGCGATCATCTCTCCATCTAACAAGATGTTACTTGCTTTAAGATCACGATGAATAATCCGTAGTCTAGAGTCTTCGTGAAGATAAAGAAGTCCCCTGGCAATACCCGTGATGATTTTGTAGCGTCTCTCCCAATCCAAATGTGAACGTCTGGTTGAATCTGGATGCACACACAACCCGTTCGGTATAGGTTAACAAGCGCGTGATAGAAACTACTAGCAGAGCATGACCGAGCAAAGTTTTATAATAGAATCCAAAACTTACTAAATAGGAAATGGTCTAGGCTTGCATTCTGCACGAATTCGTATATAAGAAGCCTCTCTATCCCTTCGATGGAGAAGCCTAAGAGCCTAACAAGATTTCTGTGTTGAAGCCTGGCCAGTAACACCACCTCATTCTTGAATTCATTATCACCTTGCCCGAAGTCTCTCGACAACCTTTTGACTGCGATTTCTTGGTCGTTTTGAAGTACTCCCTGTTAAACAAGAAGAACTTCAAACCAAATAATCTCTGTGTTCAAGGTAGATATATTCTACCGCTTCAGTAAACTGTTTACAAAGACGTCACGGAATCATCAATAGTTTTTTCTAAAACTCAAAGTTCAACAGGTAATGTTTAACTTACAAAAACAACTGTTCTGTGATTAATCTGGATATTGGACAATGTAATAATATGCAGCAACAGAGAGCAGTAAGTCGAGGCAATAATGAATCATTTGTCCACAAGACGAAATTGCTCGTATAACAATGATGTTCGTTGACGGCAATCGTCTCTAAGATACAACGACTTCGAATCAAGAGAATTTAGCACAATAAGTCTTGATTACAGCGAACGACATGTGCAGAACTTTCAAGCACAAAAGTGAACGAGAAGGGAATGCAGCAAAGATGAGAGAGAAAAAATATGAGCAATGCAGATGGAGGGATTATTTGTAGTAGTCCACCAGTTGCGTAGAAGGATCACAACCTTCTGGATACAAACGCAACTTTCTGTGAAAGGCCAAGGGACGCACTGGATCAAATGCATCCTTGTGGATGGACGCACTGTTCTAGACGGACACGCTGTTTGGTCCGACCCGAACGTTTTCCGTTTTCTGTGATAGGCTAAGGGACACACTATTTCCAAATGGGTGCACTATAAAAAATCTTTTTCCGAATAAATTTTGTCTAAAAAGACTAATATGGTCGAGAGACCACACCGGCCCGGTCAACAGCGCGCGTGTATCTCATCGAGACCCAGCCTATCAGCGTCTTCCCCTTTCTAAAACTTCTAGTACCTCTTGGAACCCAAACCCTTAGCTCAAACTTGGAGCTAATAAAGAAGACCATTCTTGACACTTTTTCCAATGTGAGACAACACCAACTTCCTTTCATTCACTACTCATCATTTATCCAACATGTTCTATATATTACCTTGTACACGCCGCCAAGTCCACCTTGCCCGAGCTTGTTAGCATCAGAGAAATCATTTGTCGCAGCTCGAATTTCATTGAAGTCAAATTGGATGGATTCAGCAATGCTCATATCATCAACACTTTCTGAAAATGAAAGTGAATTACCATCAATAAACTTTGAATCTTTTATGAATGAGTTCTGTTTTTCCATTTTCTTTTATTATGTAGCTAGCTTAATAATCACACTTACTCTCCAACTTTACCCTTCGCTTATGCTTTCTACGCCGCCTTAGGAAGACGCAAATGCCTGCAACTAGGATTAAACTCGCGACAATCGGAACAACAATGGAGATGACTGTTCGAGCTGTACTATTTCCTGCTTCAAGATATGAAAATCACTTGCATTCGTATGTATCAAAGCTAGGATTTTAAATGATATGAAACCATACTAGGCCACCAGATTTTTTATTTCACGATCAATTTTAGTCATTTTTATTAAATGATTGTCTCTCTTTGTTAGTATATCTTATTATTATATTATCATAATTACAATACTTTTATCTCGTTCCTCTTAATTTAGCTTATACTTCTACAATTTTCAAAACAAAAAAATTATCATCGATAATGCTCATAATAATAAAAAACTAGAATTACCATAGGACGATATATACCACTTGAAAGGTTCAACAATAATTTTTTCTCATGTGTGACTTAAAGAAGTTATTTGTAAAATAATTCATTATTCCCCTAATGGCTAATTTCATTACATGAATACTATTCATATATCTAAATTACTGATTTTTTTTCAGTTATGGAAATTGAATGTTAAATAAAATTTAGAAATAATCAAATACATTGAATGTTAAACATAATTTACAAACACCTGTACGTTATCTAATATTTTTCTACTCAAAAAGTTGATTTTATTTTCCATATGTCAGTCAATTCTCATATTAACTAATTTACATGTATATCCTTTTATTATCTTCTTTTAGTATCTTATGTGGATAAACATAATGGTCATTTTTATAAGATATTCTTTAGTTGTTGTGTCAGATAAAATATTATCTAATCTTCTAAATGGTATTGTGACTATTGTCCCAAACACGGTTAAGTATATATTTAAGTTGACTTTGTCAAAATGACAATTTTACAGTGTGGATATTGTTCAACTGAATATAGAAGTATATAGATATAGAGACGTGTGAAAACATATATTTTTACCTGTTGGCGGCGGCGATGGTGGTGGGGTTGTTGCAGCCGGCGATGGTGGTGGGGTTGTTGCAGCCGCCGCCCTGATCCGTTCCTGAAGCGTAATTACATCATAGAACCTAGAAAGGTCGTACCAAATATTGCAACTGGGCAAAAAAATTTTCATCATGCTCGACCCTGCGACTACACTCCTACTTGCCTCCACCAAGCAGCCATCGCAATCCTGCGCCGACAAATCCGGCGTACACTGCATCAGCCCATATACCACCTGATAATCCGGCGCAGTCTTACTATATCCACCAACCTTCAGCAAAGGTCCTCCAGAAACCGCAGATCTTCTCAGTTCGTCAAGTAGCTGTCTCAGATCACGACTATATTTTTCCGGGTCCGAGAAATTGCGTGTACTCCAAACGTAAACAGTCGGAAATGTATCCAGTATCCCATAAGTGGGATTGTTTGAATATCGCACCATGCATAAGTCATTCCAGAGTACAGCTTTTTTCTGGTTCGGGCATAACCGTACAAGCTCAGAGGTGGCGTTAGTGACACAACTCCGGCATGCATCAACCTGAGCATCTGCTCTACACAGAACAATGGCGTTTACTTGATCTGGGTTTTTGCCGATGGACGCGTTGTAGAATCCGAAGCTATCGACATTTGACGAAAGGGAAGACAGAAGGGCGTTGAGGTTCGATTCGTATAAACTGTTACTCGTGTAATTGTTTCTGGTATCAAAGTAGCAGTGAGATGGGCCTACTTGGGAGGTGACAAATCCAAGAATGTTTGTGATCATGAAGACGATGAAAATAAAATCTAGACTCGATCTTTGGGAATCCATTGGTTTTGTGCATGAATTTACAGAAAACACTTGAGATTTTCTCGATGTTGTATGGAGTTACTTCTAAATTCTTTAATAATAAATAATTGAATTTCTTCAAGAATGATTTCTATCCTAGAAAATAAGTCCCAAGAAGACGTGGAGACGACGCGCAAACTTGTTTTCTTGGACTTAATCGGAGCATGATTATGTTATATTAAGATATAATTATAAGTGATAATATCTTCTGTGATTGGTTTAACCTTTAAATACGAACGATTTATGAAATAATTGGAGTCAAAAAGTCGCAAGATGTTAATTAAGTGCAAGGGCGGAAGTTCTCTTTGAAAGTCTCAAATTTCGATAATTGGTTGAATGGTCAAGCTTGAGAACCACAACTATGAAAAATCTTTTATCTACAAGAAGTGGTTAGATGTTAATTAAATGCAAGGGTTGAAGTTTCCTTTCGTTGAAACTTTCAAACTTCGATAAATAGATAGAATGGTCAAGCATCCAACAAATTCAACATATATACTCACAATTATGAAAGGATAAAAAATTATATAATATTAAAATTGAGATTTTAATCTAATTCAACCTCTAAAAATTAATTCAGAATTATCCAAATCCATCTATGTAAATTTTAGGAACTTTGTCCAACCGATGCGAGTTATCTTAACACATTTTATCACGTTTAAGAACGAACAACTGGAGCGTAAAGATATTAACGGATGACTCAATTATGAACTGTCCATACATAACGATACTAGCTCAAAAATAGAATTTTCAATAATAACTGTATTCAACTGGTCTTTGTTGCGAAATTAATTTATATATATAACCATTTCCTTTTGAAACACTTGCGTGAGTGCGAATGAATATTTCACGAATTGTTTGTTGATATTTTTAAAAATATTCATTTGCTTGGTTATTGTTAAATATTAATTATATCTTAAATATAACGATAAAATTCATTATTATAGATTTTCTCTCCCCACAATTAGTATTTTTTTTTCCCTTGCTTCAATATCTAATTTTATTAAGTTTATATAAATTGTAATTACCAAGAAGACCAACTTACTAACATTCCATATCCAAAAACTCGTGAAATATAATTTTTTTGTTTTGAAAAATAAAATCTTAATCTACCAATTTTCTACCAAACTGTCAAAAACTATCATCCATCTCCAATGTTCCTCTCACATAATTAATGTTTTAAAATATCACATCCCTGTGAACTGATGTATTCTTACAATTTTTCAAGCCCAAAACGAAAACAGCTGCTAGCTTTCATGAAATAAAAAAAGTAGTGGCATGAATTAATCTCTAATGTGCTGCACTGGTGAATCTCACCTCGGATATACTCCACTAGCGGAGGAAACACTTTCTGAAGTAGATTTATGCCTTGATAACTTGGCACTGGACTCGGAAAATTCCACCGAATTAAGGGGGGAAACATCTGTACCAAAATTAACCGAAACGAAGAATGCAGGCTCCGAAGGCAACGGCAGAGTCAGTGAGAAACTAGTGAGCATGAGAGCAACATTAGCCATTGTTGGTCTATCCCCATCTTTTTCTTGAACACACAGCAGACTGATATGAAAGCATCTCAATATCTCACGCATCGGATTTGAACCATCTTTCAACATAGGATCTATCATATTTATAGCTGTTCCCTCACGCCAATGGCTCCAAGCCTGAACAATCCAGAAATATCCGTAAATCCGAAGATTTGATATTTTTAAATGTGTTTTTTTTTTTTTAAAAAAAAAAATATCAGCTCCATATAATTTTGTGCATTCAAAGGCACTCATTAATTAGTAACTAATACTATCAACAAACATAGAATGCAAATATTTAATACATTTATATAATTTAAATTTAAGTTTCTGAATTCTACTCACAGAACTCAGCAGGTCTTCTAGGTTCTCCCCATTCCTAAAAGCGTTATTCCTCTGTCCGGTCAGAATTTCCAAGACCAACACTCCGAAGCTGAACACATCTGACTTAATAGAGAATTGGCCATGCATGGCATATTCCGGTGCCATATATCCACTGAATTAAATAGCCAAGGTATGCAGTTAGTATCGAACATCTATTCCTTTTTGGAAAAAAAGTAAAAAAATCAATGCTACATCCTTAGAGAAGGTGGTTGTGATTGTAAGACTTACTAAGTTCCAACGATCCTGCTCGTGTTTCCTTGAGTTTCATCTTTCTCAAATAACCGCGCCATGCCAAAATCTGCTATCTTAGCGATCATCTCTCCATCTAACAAGATGTTACTTGCTTTAAGATCACGATGAATAATCCGAAGTCTAGAGTCTTCGTGAAGATAAAGAAGTCCCCTGGCGATACCCGTGATGATTTTGTAGCGTCTCTCCCAATCCAAATGTGAACGTCTGGCTGAATCTGGATGCACACACAACCCGTTCGGTATAAGTTAACAAGTTCGTGACAGAAACGACTAGCAGAGCATGACCGAGCACAGTTTTATAATAGAATCCAAAACTTACTAAATAGGAAATGGTCTAGGCTTGCATTCTGCACGAATTCGTATATAAGAAGCCTCTCTATCCCGTCGATAGAGAAGCCTAAGAGCCTAACAAGATTTCTGTGTTGAAGCCTGGCCAGTAACACCACCTCATTCTTGAATTCATTATCACCTTGCCCGAAGTCTCTCGACAACCTTTTGACTGCGATTTCTTGGTCGTTTTGAAGTACTCCCTGTTAAACTAGAAGAACTTCAAACCAAATAATATCTGTGTTCAAGGTAGATATATTCTACCGCTTCAGTAAACTGTTTGCAAAGACGTCACTGAATCATCAATAGTTTTTTCTAAAACTCAAAGTTCAGCAGGTAATGTTTATCAACCTAATGCAGAACTAACTTACAAAAACAACAGTTCTATGATTAATCTGGATATTGGACAATGTAATAATATGCAGCAACAAAGAGCACTAAGTCGAGGTAAAGATGAATCCTTTATCGACAAGACAAAATTGCTCGTATAACAGTGCTGTACGTTGACGTCAATCGTCTCTAAGATACAACGACTTCGAATCAAGAGAATTTAGGACAACAAGTCTTGATTACAGCGAACGACATGTGCAGAACTTTCAAACACAAAAGTGAACTAGAAGGGAATGCGGCAAAGATGCGAGAGAAAAAATATGAACAATGCAGCTGGAGGGATTATTTGTAGTATAAAAAAATTTTGTCTAAAAAGACTAATATGGTCAAGAGACACACCGGCCCGGCCTGGCCTGGCCGGCAGCGTGCATGTATTTCACCGAGACCCAGACTATCAGCGTCTTATCTTTCTAAAAACTTCTAGTACTCCTTAGGAGCCAAACCCTTCGCTCAAACTTGAAGCTAATAACGAAAACTATTCCTGACACGTTTTCAAACGTGGGACAACTCTCACTTCCCTTCCTTCACTGCTCATCATTTATCCAACATGTTCTATATATTACCTTGTACACGCCGCCAAATCCACCTTGCCCGAGCTTGTTAGCATCAGAGAAATCATTTGTCGCAGCTCGAATTTCATTGAAGTCAAATTGGATGGATTCAGCAATGCTCATATCATCAACCCCTTCTGAAAATGAAAGTGAATTACCATCAATAAACTTTGAATCTTTTATGAATGAGTTCTGTTTTTCCATTTTCTTTTATTATGTAGCTAGCTGAATAATCACACTTACTCTCCAACTTTACCCTTCGCTTATGCTTTCTACGCCGCCTTAGGAAGACGCGAATGCCTGCAACTAGGATTAAACTCGCGACAATCGGAACAACAATGGAGACGACCGTTCGAGCTGTACTATTTCCAGCTTCAAGATATGAAAATCACTTGCATTCGTATGTATCAAAGCTAGGATTTTAAATTATATGAAAAACCATACTAGGGTCTAGGCCACCAGATTTTTTATTTCACGATCAATTTTAGTATTTTTATTATATGATTTTGTCTCTCTTTGTTAGTATCTTATTATTATATTATCATACTTTATATCTCGTTCCCCTTAATTTAGCTTATACCTCAACATTTTTCAAAACAAAAAAATTATCATCGATAATGCTCATAATAATAAAAAACTAGAATTACCATAGGACGATATATACCACTTGAAAGATTCAACAATAATTTTTTCTCATGCGTGACTTAAAAAAGTTATTTGTAAAATAATTCATTAATATTCCCCTGATGGCTAATTTCATTACATGAATACTATTCATATATCTAAATAATGGTAATAACTTGTGTGAGACGGTCTCACGGGTCGTATTTTATGAGACTGATCTCTTATTTGGGTCATCCATGAAAAAATATTATTTTTTATGCTAAGAGTATTACTTTTTATTGTGAATATCGGTAGGGTTGACCCGTCTCACAAATAAAGATTCGTGAGACTGTCTCACAAGAGATCTACTCCTAAATAATTGAATTTTTAAAAACATCTAAATTAAATATATATTAATTTACTGATTTAACAGTATGATTCAACCGTATCACATATATTCAGATGAAGAATCGAAGAAGTCATATAATTTTTTGAATACATTTGCGTGTATATAATTGGAAAAAATATCCGTAACTTCAATATATAAATTCGTAATCGCTAAAACTCACGTGAGACGGTCTCACGAATCAATTTTGTGAAACAGATATTCTATATGAGTCATCCATGAAAAAGTATTACTTTTTATGTCAAATATATTATTTTTTATTGTAAATATGGATAGGATTGATCCGTCTCGCGAATAAAGATCCGTGATACCGTCTGATTAAAGACTTGCTCATTCATAATTATAACTGTAAATGCTTCCCACGCATCTCTAAGGTATATATACATATGAAATCAGTGGAATATTGTAACAAGAAACTATTGTAATAGCACAAACCCCGTAATTGTTCTCACTCTGTTTCAAGCTCAAAACGAAAATATTAATTAGTCTCATGTTTTATCTTCAAACTGCAGCTAGCTTTGATGAAGTTAGAATGAAGTAATGGATCCAAGAATTAATATCTAATGTGCTGCACCGGGTGAATCTCACCTGGGATATACTCCACTAATTGAGGAAACATTTCTTGAAGCTGAATTATGCTCTGGCAACGTGCCACTGGACTCCGAAAATTCCATCGAATTAACTTGATCTGCACCCAAACTAACCGAGACGAAGGATCCAGGCTCCGCAGGTAACGGCAGAGTCAGTGAGAAACTACTGAGCATGAGAGCAACATTAGCCATTGTTGGTCTATTCCCAGCATTTTCTTGAACACACAGCAGACTGATATGAAAGCATCTCAATATCTCACGCATCGGATTTGAACCATCTTTCAACATAGGATCTATCATATTCATAGCTGTTCCCTCACGCCAATGCCTCCAAGCCTGAATCAATCAGAAACATTGTTAACCCGAATTTTTACAGTGCTTCTTTTTAGTTAGGGAAGGGTGTTTGTTACAATGGATCTCATACGGATACAATACTTTCAACAAACTTAGAATGCAAAGATTTGATACATTTATATGATTTAATAAATTTAGGTGCTAACAATAAAAATAAGAGGGAAGTTTCTGGTTTTTACTTACAGAACTTAGCAGGTCTTCTAGGTTATCCCCATTCCTAAAAGCGTTATTCTTCTGTCCGGTCAGAATTTCCAAGACCAACACTCCGAAGCTGAACACATCTGACTTAATAGAGAATTGGCCATGCATGGCATATTCCGGTGCCATATATCCACTGAATTAAATAGCCAAGGTATGTAGTTAGTATCGAACATCTATTCCTTTTTGGAAAAAAAATAAAAAATCAATGCTACATCCTTAGAGAAGGTGGTTGTGATTGTAAGACTTACTAAGTTCCAACGATCCTGCTCGTGTTTCCTTGAGTTTCATCTTTCTCAAATAACCGCGCCATGCCAAAATCTGCTATCTTAGCGATCATCTCTCCATCTAACAAGATGTTACTTGCTTTAAGATCACGATGAATAATCCGAAGTCTAGAGTCTTCGTGAAGATAAAGAAGTCCCCTGGCAATACCCACGATGATTTTGTAGCGTCTCTCCCAATCCAATTGTGAACGTCTGGCTGAATCTGGATGCACACACAAACCCGTTCGGTATAGGTTAACAAGCGCGTGATAGAAACTACTAGCAGAGCATGACCCAGCATAGTTTTACAATTGAATCCAGAACTTACTAAATAGGAAATGGTCTAGGCTTGCATTCTGCACGAATTCGTATATAAGAAGCCTCTCTGTCCCTTCGATGGAGAAGCCTAGGAGCCTAACAAGATTTCTGTGTTGAAGCCTGGCCAGTAACACCACCTCATTCTTGAATTCACTATCACCTTGCCCGAAGTCTCTGGACAACCTTTTGACTGCGATTTCTTGGCCGTTTTGAAGTACTCCCTGTTAAACAAGAACAACTTCAAACCAAATAATCTTTGTGTTCAAGGTATATATATTCTACCACTTCAGCAAACTGTTTGCAAAGACGTCACGGAATCATCAATAGCTTTTTCTAAAACTCAAATTGCAGCAGGTAATGTTTATCAACCTAATGCAGAACTAACTTACAAAAACAAATGTTCTATACATTACCTTGTACACGCCGCCAAATCCACCTTGCCCAAGCTTGTTAGCATCAGAGAAATCATTTGTCGCAGCTCGAATTTCATTGAAGTCAAATTGGATGGATTCAGCAATGCTCATATCATCAACACCTTCTGAAAATGAAAGCGAATTACCATCAATAAACTTGAATCTTTTATGAATGAGTCCTGTTTTTCCATTTTCTTTTATCATGTAGCTAGCTGAATAATCACACTTACTCTCCAACTTTTCCTTTCGCTTATTCTTTCTACGCCGCCTTAGGAAGACGCAAATGCCTGCAACTAGGATTAAAATCGCGACAATCGGAACAACAATGGCAATGACTGTTCGGGCTGTATTCTTACTCCTTCCTGCAAGACATGAAAATCACTTGCATTCGTTCGTATCAAAGGTAGGATTTTAAATTATATGAAACCATTGTAGGCCACCAAATTTTTTATTCGACGATCAATCTTTTACTAATTGTTCCATGACTAAGATTAAAATTATCACATCATATAGTAACATAATTAACTGAGATAATATTTTTGAAGGGTCTTATACATTGATTCTTATCTATTGACAAATTTGTGATGAGAAATCTCTATTTCTTATTATTTTTCAGATATTTGCAGATATAGTTTCATATAATCATAGGACAACATAGAAGAATAAACAATTTACATCAAGATTTAGGGGACACAGTGATTGCTCCTTAAAAAAGGCATTGTTTTCGTCATAACGGCTTATTTGTCCGCAGAACGAGTCAAATTCAGAAATTGAATCAGCTGCTATATAATTATTTAATCAGGATTAGCGACGAATTAGATAGAGATGTACTGCATCAAAAAGTTTTGTGATTGGTAAGTTTTTGTTAATTATTTTTGTTCAAAACATAAAATCACTTGGTCAAATCATGTATAGTTTTTTTTATAATTAATTTAATTTATACTCAAAGATATCATGATTGTAAAAAATAAGAAAGTTATATTAAAATTTGAAATGATAAAATAAAATTATAAAAATTAACGAGATGTAACTTGAAATTATGAAATAATAAATTTTTTAAAAAAAAACAGCTCGTGTCAAAACAACAAATTTGTCTTCCATATTCTTGATAATAGTTAACCGTGCCTTTTTTTTTTTTAATTATATTATAATAATATGAAACTATGTCTTGAAACGTATGTTCACCTGCTGGCGGCGATGATGGTGGTGGGGTGGCTGCAGCAGCCGCCCTGACCCGTTCCTGCAGCGTAGTTCCATCGTAGAAGCTAGAAAGCTCGTACCGAATATTGCAACTAGGCAGCAAAAGTCTCACCCCACTCGACCCTGCTGGGAATCCGTTGATATTTTTACCAGCCTCAACCAAGCAACCATCGCAATTCTCCGCCGATAAATCCGGCGTACACTGCATCAGCCCATATACCACCTGAAAATCCGGCGCAGTCCTACTATCTCCAGCAACCTTCAGCAAAGATCCTCCAGAAACCGCAGTTTTTCTCAGTTGATCCAGTAGCTGTCTCAGATCTGCACTATATCTCTCCGGGTCCGAGAAATTACGCGGATTCCGCCCGATAATCCTCGGACTTGTATCTAGTAACCCATATATGGGTGTGTGGGAGTATCTCAGCATGCATAATTCATGCCAGAATGCAGCTCGTTTCTGGTTCGGGCATAACCGTACAATCTCGGAGGTGACGTTAGTGACACAGCTCCGGCATACATCAAGCTGCACATCTGCTCTACATAGAACAATGGCGTTAACTTGATCTGGGCTTTGTCCACCGGACGCGTTGTAGAATCCGAAGCTATCGACATTCGGGGAGAGGGAGGATAGAAGAGTGTTAAGATTAGATTCATATGCACTGTTCCTCGTGTAATTATTTCCCTGATAGCAGAAATAATTCTGGGAGCTGACGAATCCAAGAATGTTTGTGATGATGAAGACGATGAAATTTAAAACTAGACGTGATCTTTGGGAATCCATTGTTTTAGTGCATGAAACTACAGAAAACACTCGAGATTTTCTCGATTATTAATTTCTATATTGAATAGTTGAGACTGATTCTTGGTAAATAATTCGAAGAAAACATGGATACGCAAACATTTAATTTTCGACTTGGAGCATTATATATCCAATTTATTTATACGTGATATCTTTTGATTGGTTACAGCTTACACGAAACAATTGACGAAAAAAAAAGGAGCCAAAAAGTGGTGAGATGTTAAGTGGGTAGAAGTATCCTCTGGTTGAAACAATTGAAAATTTCAATAAATAGATAGGATGGTCAAAGCTTCCATCTTTCTTAAGAATTTAAAAATGATTGTTTTTTTTTTTATTATTATTTTGGAACACTTGTGTGGACGAATGAATTATTAGGATAAAAAAATCGATAGTCGAAAGAAATATCACGTTTCTTATGAATATCCCAATATCATTAATTATTAGGATACAAAATCATCCATGTCATAACTACCAATTATTATTTTTAATATACTTTCTTCTCATTATTTACCTTTCTTTTTTCTATCTAAATTTACAGGTATCACATTCCTAATATTGTTTCAATATTTCATCTTATTAAGTTATACATACAATATTACGATAAAAGAAACGTTTGATTGTGACATAGATGCGTGCGATATTAAAAATTATATAGAAAAATTTCTCTATATTTTTATTTCAATGTTTCTCTAAATTTACCAGTATCACATTTCTAACAGTGTTTCAATAATTCATTTTATCAAGTTAAACATACAAAACTACGATAAAAGAAAAGAATGAGCAAATTAATTACGAGTATTTTGAAACGAAAAACCCACGTACTTAAAAAAAAATTTCATATCCAAAAATTTAAGAAATATAATTTAAATTTTTTCTGAAAAAAACTTTTGGTTTGGTTTGAGAATATCTTCTAATAAATCAACTATTCCATTAATAATACTTGAAAAATATTTCCTACGATATTAATTAATACCATTGATTAATTTAAACATCAAATTTTAATCAATTATTTTATATTTTATTAAATTCAAATTCATCAAATTAATAATTAATTTTAACCATATATTTTAAAATATTTTATATGATAAATAGAACAACTATCGATATCAATAGTCTTTCCAATGGACATAATCATCTCAAAATATTAATATTGAATGAAAATTAGAACATATATTATACGTAATCAAATAAAATTTTTGAATTTAAATTTAACTCATTGCCTGATAATTCTTTTACCACACAAGCTAATGTTATTTCCTGAAAAAAAAAATTCTCGAATTATTTCTTTATGTAATTTTAAAGTGTATTAATATCTTTATTTTTTTATTATAAATATAAAATTAATGTATGAATAAAAATCCGTGAGATTGTTATATAATATTCTCTACTTTTATGTATGATAATAATATGTATTTCTCTTCCCATTTTCGCAAAAATACGTTTTATCCGTTGTTATTGTTGCTTCTACCTCCTCTTCTAACTTCTCTTTCATCCTCCACAGTCTGTACGTTCTTGCGCACACTTCTCTTTAACTGTGCTCTAAATTGAATTTTGCAGTGGATTTCACCTGTCATTTGCATTAATCTTTGCGCTTGTAGTGATTATTCTCATTAATTTGGGTTTTGTTCCCCGAATCCTATTCGTTTTTGCTCAACATATCTTGTCTCGCAGCTTATTATTTTGTTTTTTCATAGTAACGTGTGTCAAATTTGGGAGCGTGCTGAGTGAAATTCACGGTTTCTGTTATGCTTCTGCTTAGTTTCTTTGATTTTTGTTTTTTTTTTGTTTTTTGCTGTGTATTTAGATCAAATACTAATGGATTTGGTCTCCTTCAGAACAACGTAGCATAAATTCAGGACAATCCATTCTAATAGGCGGTGATAGGAGAGAAAGGGACACGGAAGAACTCATGGACCTTCAAACTCCATGTACCGCCTGCCTTTCAGTTAACAGAAGGCCACCGCGCCTTGGGCCATCGTCAAACCAAAAGTTCATAGCCATGCCCTTTAATTCGCGGCGAAAAATAGTATCGCAGCTTCAAAGTTCGGTTGCGGTGAATGGTAGCGCTCAATCTCCCACTGTTCCGACCCATAAAGTCACTGTACACGATCGCCAACGGGGAGTTGTCCATGAGTTTTCGGTGCCCGAGGTAGTTAACTGACAAATGCTATATGTTCTATGTGACATTAAGACTTTTCTTGTTTGTAACTATAACTCACATGTATTGAAGTGTAGGACCAATATATACTACACACGGCAGAGTCTCAGAGTATAAGTCTACCCTTTGCTTGCAGACATGGTACTATTCGACTATATTTGCTAAATCTTACGCATTCCGATCACTTGTGTAGATTGTGTTCATTTTAGAGGAAAGAAAGGGGATTCAAATGAACATGATATGTAGAGCCTATTATTATTATTGTTGTATTATTATTATTTCTACTACTATTATTATTTGTTATTTAATTGAACTGAATTATAGGTAGTTAGAAATTGTGTTTTGATCTCCCTTTCGTATGATTGGCGCAATAATGCGAATTTTCTGTCTAATAGTATGTTTTTATGTGGTCTGTTGTATATAAGTGTTTACAAAGTTTGAAATCAGCTACTAAGTCTAGCAATTGTTTGTCTTTATATTGTCTTCTTGTAGAAAATATTGAAATGTACGTGCTTGTGGAAAACTTTCTAACGCGTACAAGTTGTTAGGAATGGCTTAGATGCTAGCAAGAGGTTTCATTCACCGCACAAAATCTGTGTGTGTATATCTTCTGCATAAGTGAATGAATAGGCAAATTTACTTTGGAAAAAGTCCATTTGACCACAAAACTAAAAATGTTTTATAGATTTTCCACAAATAAAATATAATTCTCATTGTTTTAGTTGATACCGACTTCAAGATCAACAGTCGATAGTTATATACCAAAACAAGAATAAGACTTATATGCTTTTTTCAGCTCAAAAGATGACGATAGCCATGGCCTTGTTGTATTTTGTCATGTTGGTCGTGGAGGATGGTTTGTGTTGGCTATCTTAATCTGTTCATCAGTGTGAATTCAAGATACATTTCATATCTGCGCTGTAACTAGTAGGTCAGATTGCTTACTCCAATATCATTCCCATCCTCCTCGACTTGTAGGTTTGAAATTGAAATTGCCTCACCATCGCTGCAGTAGGAATGGACAATTTTACTCTTGGCTTGAGTGGAATCATCGCTATAGGAATGTGTTGATTTGCAGATAGGACAGCGTGAATTAATCACCTCAGTCTGTCTACGAGTGAACCTGAATTTGGAATTTGTATCTATTGTTAAAATGCAGTGAAGGAATCTGGTATACGTCAATCAATTTTATGATTGACCAGATAAGATACCTGCGTTAAAATGTGCAATTAAACCTAACTGAAATATCATGGATTTGAGCTTAACTTCTATATTGGTGGCTCAGTGTCTGATGACTCTTTGATCTGCATTTGGGCCTGAATTTTGAAGCAGTACATTTTCACTTTTTAATTCTCTATCTCATAGGTTGTTGTACCAGCTGTGCTGTTCGTGTGAAGTCTGGGCAACTCAGACAGCCTGAAGCATTGGGAATATCTGCTGAATTGAAAGATAAGGTGTGCTATCTACTTGATGGACTAACGTTGAAGTGTCTTGTATTTGTTTTAATTCCATATATACCGCTAATTTAACCAATTTAACCTATTCACAAATTATGAAAGAAGACGCATGTGCATAATTTTTTACTCATGCGTTGGGATTGATGATGAAGAGTCCATTGTGGGGTAATAAAAAAATCCACGACCTTCAGTGTTTAGTTGGAGGCATCGGATAATTGAATGATAAAGTATGACCTAGTAGATTAATGAATGATGTGTTGTAATTAATTAATTATCTTCGTAAATCCTTCTTCTGGGGCTCTGGTGATCACTTTTATGTCTCTTTTTACTTCTTTTCCTCCCCCTCTATGGCGCACCAGTTTTTCCGTCAATCTTGTTGAACCAAGCTTTCAAGAGAGAGGCTAAGGGCTTTCAGACCAATAAGTAATTTACTTGTACCTTTTACCATGTATTTGCGGAGGAAATATCACATCCCTGTGATCTGATGGGATATAATCCAAGTACTTAACATCGGGCCTGGCAATAGAAATTAGGATAACTCTTTCCTGCAAGTCAAGCTCTCATTTTGGCGATCGTATTTCTTACTTTACGAAACTCTGTTGAAAATTATGTGTTTTGTTACACTATTGTGTAATCGGTACTGTAACTTTAGATTCACCTTCTCATAACCCAATACATTGACGTGCATCATGGGCAATCGCTGAAAACTCGGGTTTAGTACTGGTACATGCAACAATTGTTGGTTTTTACTCTTTGTATATATTTAAGCTAATCATACAAATTGTTGGTGCAAATTTTTAAATTTTGCAATGTTAGGCTTCTGACATTGTGGATAAATTAGCTAGATTTTTGAATATCACAAAATTTGTTTTGCTCATTAATGTGGTCATTGAGCTAGTCATATGAACTGTTGGTATGATAAGAGTCAATTAGTTTTAGATTAAGTTTGTTTGCTGGAGATTCCTAATTTATGCCATGTTTGAACTTTTGGGCCGATGCATTTATGTTCATTTTTTCTGGGGTGTAGGGGTACGCACTTCTTTGTGTGGGCTTCCCATCATCTGACCTGGAGGTTGAAACACAAGACGAGGATGAGGTAGTTATTGCTTTGACACCTTCTACAGTTGAGATAAAATGCAAAATCACTCTTTCTTGTTTACAAAGTAACGATCCCGTACTCTATTTAACTTCAGCTTACATCTGCACCCAGCCTTTATGGTTGCGATAAATTGGTGCATGTAGGTTGTATTGAAAGAATGCAAGAGTTTCATTGTAATTTTTTGAACATTAGGAAGTCATTTACAGTTCTGTCTATGTTGGTGGGGGCCTAAATAGAATTCACTGATCGCTGTCACGTCTTTCCTTCGAGAAGTGCATCTTGCTATAAATATGCTTGCATAGCATTGAGCAAAAATACTTGGATCGGTCTTGAATTTTTGTTATCTTCATGGTTGCAGCTAAAGTTTTCTTTTGACACATTTGTTTATTATCTTCAATGGAGCACGCAGATCATAAAACTTTATTGCGTTTACAGGTGTATTGGCTTCAATTTGGTCGATATTTTGCAAGAGGGCCTATTGTAAGTCGTATTTCTCAGACCGCTTTAGGTTAATAGCCTTAAAATGAAGATCGAAACTAGAAAGGGTAAAAATGGTTATATCCAATGAACAGGATCATAATATTGTGATTTCTCTTTAACTCAATGCAGGAAAGAGATGATTATGCGTTAGAATTGGCAATGGGAGATGAGTAAGCCTATCTCTGCCCACAATGACCAGTTTGGCATCATGTAATAGGTAGTTTTATATCATATGCTTTTTATTTATTTATTTTTTTTTGTATCCTCGATATTACTCGATACGAAATACTTCCAATTTTTTGTGGCAAACAAAATGGACCTTGCTTCGATGGTCGATCCGACGATGCTCGGGGGTCATGCCTAGGACCTTCCTAGTTGTTTAGGGAGTAATTCTTAACAAACATCACTGATGCGCAAGTTCCCAATAAATCGAAAACGCAAAATCAAATCAAAACGATCTTTACTGAAATTGAAAAAATCTAAAGCTGAAAAAAAACCCAGAAAAATTCAGTTCACGGTGTATACTTCGCAATTTGCATAAGCACGATTCAAATTAAATATGCAATTGACATGCCAGCAGACTATATGTTTGAATCATACATTTTTGTGCTCAAATGTTTCTATACTCGTTCTCTTATTTCGTTACAATCAACATTCAATTCTTGGACATTATTCAACTTAATTTATTCATACTTAGGTTTTTTTAAGTCTATCGGTAGATAAGATATCTGATGGGGCGGTTTTGCCCATAACTCTCTTTTGCATCAAGATCTCCTTCTCGAATTCGCCCCATGTAAATCGCACGTACCTCCTTGGATTGGGCTCCGAGACCAAAAGCTGAGGAGGGGTCTCTATTTTTCGTCGCGTTCATGAAATAGGCGATTGAGAGACGATTCCTTTCCTTATTTTGAACTGCTCTATGGACAACACTCCGTAGTCTTCCAGTAGTCAATGCTTCAAATTAAGCACGTATTGTTGCAATAAAGGTTAAGGAATTGTTAGCACATCCAATCTACGTTCTTTCATAAGGGATAATTTCATCTCTTGTAAAAAAGCCGAGTCTGAGTACTGTATCACAAAGCTGGAAATATATACATGGAAGTGGTCGATGGATTTTTGAAGAAACTAAATTATTTGAAAATTTCACTCTATTTAAGATTATATAATGTTTTTGTTTCATAAATTGATTTTGACAAGTAGACTTGCAAGTAAAGAGAGCGAATATATGGATGGTATGTATACCTCAAGAGTGTCACCGATATTGATGACAAATGAGTTTGTAAGGGGACGTACGTGCTCCCATCCATATATCGCCGTCATCTCCATGGACTTGAAGGCCGCCTACTTGATCTCAAAGCAATATGGCGAGGGTGTGAGGATCCAAATGGCTACTAAGTCCTAAAATATCTCAGGAAGAGGGCAAGGCGGATACCTATTGATTCTGATCATCATGTTCGTGCCTTCTGTCATACTTCTTGTGAAGAAATTTTCGACTAGGCCGAGACCGTGAGCTAGCATCCCTAGAATCGTCATTCCTAGTTCTTCCACTGCTTTCATGTACTTAATCAGGGCGTTTCTGCAGAAATATTTCAAAAATTAAGTGTAAAGATAGTCATGGTGTTGCATACACAATATTATGTAACTCGTAATCTCAACATATCAAGATATTTCACATTCGATTCTCACGTAGCTAAAACCTGTTTGGTGATTAAATTAAGTACAATCGAGTATAAATAAATATACCTTAATCCTTGACGCTTTTTATCATCATAGACCTTTTGAGAAAATTTTACAACATGCTAGGTGATTGAAGCAACTGTAATGTTTCGACCCAAGGCAAATTTTAATTTGTCCAGGATCAAGATTAGATGCATAATAACCCAACGGCAAGTTTCCAGTTCTAGCATCCTTCACCTTTTGTTCCATCGGAAGATCAAAAGAGCTCGTTTACGCAAGCAAGTATATCTTCAATATTTTATAGTAATTGAACTAAAATAATCAAATTTAAAAATGCATGTCAAAATTAAACAATTTATTATTGGACCAAAGAAATTGTTCTGTCGAATCTTGATCTCTTTTCGAAGACTATCGATGCAAATTGGTAGAAGAGTTATTCGTAGAATTTTACAAAATATACCAATTTCTCATACATTTTTATTTTATGTGGTGGAATTAGCTGTCTATAAAGGGCCGAACTCGAACTTTAGAGTATTCGACTGCTTGCATTACAGTTGTTGATGAGCTATTTCAAAAGGCTGTGTTAAAAAGAGGACGGCGTGTGCCGGCTATGTTCGACTGCTTTGTGTTAAATGAATGCCCCACAAGGTTTAAATCTAGTGCAATTAAGCCAACAGAGAAAAGTTCAGCCCTCTCCTCTGGATGTTAAGAAGAGAAAAGCAAAGTTTAGAAATGGCGTCACTTGCGAGAGCTATCAAAATGTCACAAAATCTCCATGAAATTATTCAAAATGGTGACATACAAAAGCAACAACAAGAATTACAAGCATGCAGCAGAAACACTACCGAGTAATAAACATACAGACAAACCAATCCATAAAGCGCCCAATATTGTCGGTCAGAAACAAGAAAATACACTTTAAAACACCAAGCAGTGCAGCACTATTCCTTTTATTATCGATTAAAGGCACTCTTTTATTTCAAGTTCACTGCTGGCCAGCCCTGGCAGCATGCTCCGCCCTGTCCTTAACATCGTACGCCGCATGCGAGATTTTCTCACGAGCACGGTCAAGCTGATCAGCCCCAACAGGGTGTTTTCCGGTGGCGTATTTGTACATCCAGTAGAACAAGAAGCTGGCGGTGGCGCCGCATCCACCCGAAGTTACGAAGCCTGCGAGGATCAAGAAAATGGTTATGGTAGCGGGGACAAGAACCGGGCTAAATATCACCAGAAGCGGAGTGGCCAACACCAGGGCTATGACGGTGGCCGCCAGAGTGAGTCCGGAGAGGACCATGAGAGAACCGCCAAGAGTCACGGCGGTCGTTGTTTTCGCCACCTGGCGGGAAAGCTGCTGCCGCTCCTGATGCGGCGGCTGCTGGAACCTCTGTTGGACGTCGGACCGGGGCTGGTTCTGAGCCATCGATCTACAATTTTCTAGGACAATCTTTGTATCTCAAGAGGGAGTTTCCACGTACGTCTGTGAATCTGTACGTAGTGTCAGTTTATATGCAGAAATGAGAGCATCGAGGTTGTGTAGATTTGCATGGCGGTGTCGGAAGAAAGTGTGACGTGTTTGGTGCTTGGATCAATGCAGTCTTTGCATGACACGAAGCTTTGTGCATTTGACAAGTATATTTGTCATGCATTTATCCTTTTAATTTAAATTTAAAGTAATTCAAGAATGGACAAATCAAGCCTCGTAAATATGAGAGCCCAATAATAATCATGTGTCATTTCTGTCTAGGCATGCTATGCGTTGGGCCAGAAATTCCAACTGCAGTAAATCGTCATAGAATTGTATATATAATAATATCGTCGCACGGTGAATATATTTATAACATTGCTCATTTTTGAAAAACCAACGTCTATGACAACTCATTCTATACAATTTTCACTTATTTTTCAGTATTCAATGCATATATCATATACCTTAATTCAACTTATACTTTTTATTATCGAAATTATTCTGATGGTAACCATCTTATAAGTCGTCTCTTCTGCTACGATGACTCTCAACGAGAGCACTGATATTGTTAGATTATAAACCAAGATGGCTATCATTAGGGGTGTGCAAAATTTTGGTTAACCCGAACTAACGACCGAACCGAATTATTTAGAAAAATCGGTTCGGTTAATTCGGAAGTTCGGTTTTGAAATTTTAAAAAATCAGTTAATTCGGTTCGGTTTCGGTTTTAATTTGAAAAATTCGGTTAAACCGAATTAGTATATATATTAATTTAAATTGTATATGAGAATTAAAAATACATTAGAAAGAAACTCAACTTTTCATGCATTAGAAGGAAGCTCATTCATCCAATGATTTTATCTTCAATATTTTTATTTGTTATTGATATTTTTTGTTCAATGTTTCTAGTTATTTATAATATCTTCATTGTTTTCTTTTTTTATGTGTTAAAATTCGCATATATTTTTAAAAAATATCGATTATTTCGATCAGTAACCGAAATAACCGATTTGAAAATCGGTTCGGTTAATTCGTTTCTATGAATATTTTGACCGGTTCGGTTGTTCAAAAATTAAATCGGTTATAGGTCTATTCGGTTCGGTCGGTAACCGAATAGACCGATTGCACACCCCTATATCATCCCAAAAGATTTGTCCATTGAGGGGTGTAACCTTATTGAATTTATAAATTACTCTTTATTATTTCTAATATTCGATGGAGACATTTGTAACATACACGTTGTGTGTGTTTGTACACTAATTATTTAAACATGAATAATAATATAAGTATAAAAATTAATAAAGAGACCTAATGTGATTTGAAATTATAAAATTAAAAACAAAACAAAATTTTAAAAATCAAACCAAGACACCTAGGTCATGTATAGATCAGTAGATATACTTATATTATAAATATGTAGATAACATATATANTGGATATATTAGAATGTATATTGAATTTTGAAAAAATAAAAGCCCCGTCTCTACAAGAGGGGGACAAGAATGAACTTTTTTTAAAAAAAAATTAAATAATTAATCTTTCCCCTTTCAGGGGGCAATAAAAATTCCGATACTTATTCCACATCAATTTCCTTTGCTAGAAATTCTGTTGAACAAGAAATATATATTTTCAGAAATTTAATTTAATCAAGCGATATGGTTTATGTATTGTTATATTTTCGGATTGATGTACGTATTTGTCATTATAGGTTCCATTTAATATCGAAATATTTCACGCTATAAGTGTTGTTTTTGTTGTATGCGTCACGTTTTGGCTCGAGAGACATGACGGTAAATGATGTGTAATATAAAAATAAAAAATAAATATATACAAATAACACGATAATTTATAATTCAAATATTTTGTAAAACTCGATTCAAACATTGAACGAAACAAATATACTAATCAATTAATGCCGCATACTTTGCAACCAACCATGTTATACACTAGACAGTGTTAATAAGTGACTAGATCTATGTGACACGCACTTATCTTGAATTTTGAACTTTTATCAATACTCCAATAATTACTGCAACTTAGTGGCCACACCATATTCTCCAGTACTCATGATTGGAAGAAAACAAGTTTTCTTTTTTGTGTGCTTCGCATGTCGATACATTGAAGAGAAATTAATTAAACACGTGCAAATAAGTTATAAGAATATAAAAAATTTAATTTTTGGAGTAAAGTTTATTTAAAAAAAACGAAATTATTTATCTGTGCAGCACCACGTAGTCTGGTGGGATAATGCGCACTAATTAAGACAAATTGGGTGTGAACACTTCTGCTAATGACAAGTAATTATTTGGCCTGTTTTGATTATAGTAAACTCAGCCATACAGAGGTCAATTTTTAATTTTGATTATGTAGTTGTTAATTACGCTGCTTTGTGAAAAGGTGGGTGCAGTACTTTTGTTTGGTTCATAGAATTTTAGGTACAGAATTTGGGGAAACTTTAGTGTCGGAAGACTTTTGGTTTTGGGCATTCAATTACTACTTCGGTTTCATACGTTGTTGCGAGCAAATAAGTCAAAATATACGACAACATGAAAGTTGGTAAACGAGTAACCCAGAAAAAAGAAAGGATCTAGCTGCCATTAATGTACTTTACAATATTATATNTATATTTTATATGGAGATAACATGATATTCACCTATTGAATGTGATGGAACATAAAACATTACACATCCGATGTTTATATATATACACACACGTGTGTTTTAATTGGATAGAATTTATATAATCAAGTGTGTTAAAATTAAATATCAAGTGGAATCGAAATTTGTTCATATTTTTTTTAAAGAATGTTCATATATATTTTTTTGTAGATGGATTATCTTATATATTTGAGCTGGCTTACAAGCCTGATCGATTGGAATTAATGTATTTTTCATATTAATTCGATAAACCCTAGCTTAAGTTCTCGAACTTAATTTACTCATGTGATAGATTATAGTTAAGGGATTTTAATTTCGATTTCAAATGATTATATTATGTTTGATGTTTAATATAACCCCAACGTTCATATATTATTTTATTTTTTAAAAAAAATAAATATATACTAAAGATAGTGACCGAGAATAATCAAAATATATATATTAAAAGAAAGAAGAATAAAAGGTAAAGATGCAAAATTAAACAAGTGAAGGTATTTCGGGCCGAAACTTTATATAGTTGAAATTTCAAAAGTCCCCTTACGCAAGTTTTATGTTCAAAATCTTGTCATGAGCAAATTCACGCATTATTATTCTTTTTATATTATTATTTTTATTTATTGTTGCATGATCAATTTGATATTATTCTTTGAATTAATACATACCTATTTGATTTGAAATTACATCAAAACGAATCGAAAACTCAAAAGAATAGGAATATGAATTTTGGTGGGATACTTTATATTAGAATTTACCCAATTCAACAAAGAGAATTCAAAGATAATCCACTAATTATAAATCAAACTTTGGAAAGTTGGGTATAAAAGATGAGCCTGAAACATTTGAATTGTACTCTTTTTAAAAATCTCTTTTAATGAACTAAATGCATAAAAAAAATTATAATAACTTTTAAGCATGTATAATAATATCCTGGAGGCTTAGGTACAAAGTGGACACCAGTCGTAGCATCCAATTAAGTATATCCAATTAAGTATGTATAATAATATCTTTTAACTTTTAAGTAGTCTGGTTTTTGATAATTCAATGTCTATATATGGTCAAACTTTATGAATGATTTTAATCATATCTTAATATCTTGGTTGACAAGTATAAAAATCATGCCTGGCCATTTGAGATTTATAAGAAATTGAATATTATTATCGTGTTTGAATGTTAATAGAAATGTAAAATATAGCGTTATGAATGACCATTTCTCGTCCAACATTTAGTATCTGGCTATCAGCTAGGCCTACGTAATATGCTGACGTTGGTATTATTAAAATCGAGGGAATAAATTGTTTGAATAAAGATTGATTCGGACGATATAAGTCAACACAAGAAAATGATGTAAAAGACTCCACATGGTTGTTGTCTTGTCCAATCCAATTACGCGGAAACGTCGTCCAACTGTGAAATGTTTGGAGGGCAAAGTTTGACCTTTGGTATTTAGACAAAAACACTTGTCCCCCCTCTAATTCGGGGTATTTTAGTCAAATAGACCGAGTAAGCCGATTTGTTGGACAAGAAACCAACTTTTTGAATTTTTTCTTCTTCTTGTAGTTTGTAAAAAGGCAAGAATTTCAATTTATACATTTATTTGAACTACGAAACTAAAATAAATCTAAACCAAAATCTTGCATACCAAATAGTTGATTGGACGCTTAGCAACAAAACAAATCCCAATACTAGCTAGTTCATCAATTAATTTCTCAATTTAATTTAAATATTCTATTTAAAATTATAGGACAAAAATTTGTTCGTGACTATTTTACATATGTCAATTTTATTATATTAGTTCATTTAAGTTTTACCATTAAAAATTTTCGTTTTATTATATTAGTACATTTAAGTTTTACCATTAAAAAATTGGCATGGATGAGAACGCAATTTACATGGAATTTCCAAGGGGAATAGGAAAGAGTTTTTCTATATAAACCCCTTGAATCTAGTTTTTGTTCTCTACGGACTAATAGTTTGACTTTCCCCGAACAGAATGCAAATCGGATACACGCTACCCGCACACAATCTCCAGCCCTTTCAGGCCAGGCGAGCCGCCTTTCAATGCACCGGTTCACCTCTGAACCCTCTGAATCGAGTTCAAGCATCTCGGAAACCAGAAAATATCACCACAAAGCACCTCTTCAACATTGAAAAGTTGTTGCAGACTGAGCCTTCAAAAGAGCCACCCGATCAGTTGATATCGTTTCAGAAAGAACCCCAACAGGAAACTCGGTCTAAAGGTTTCTTTGAAAGGTTGAAATTGGCCGGAGGTTGGCCGGAAATGAAGGCCGCGGAGGAAATGTCACCGCGTCATTTAAACAGGCTGCGGCGGCTACTTTCCAAGTCACAGGAATATTCTCCTCGGAATAATCTCGGCATCCGGTGGAGGGAATATCACGGCAGCAACGATTGGACCGGTTTACTCGACCCTCTGGATGAGAATCTCCGGCGAGAGGTTGTTCGGTTCGGGGAGTTTATTCAGGCGGCGTATCATTGCTTTCATTCAAACCCGTCAATGTCAACGGAAGAATGTCAAAGACCGCGCCACGTGGCTCTTCATGACAAATCTTACAAGGTCACGAAGAGCCTATATTCCACGTCTTCAATCGGGCTGCCAAGTTGGGTCGATGACGTGGCCCCGGATCTTGGGTGGATGACCCAACGCTCAAGTTGGGCCGGGTACGTCGCTGTTTGTGATGATCGGAGGGAGATCCAACGGATGGGAAGGAGAGATATCATCATCTCCTTACGTGGGACGGCCACGTGTCTCGAATGGGCCGAAAATATGAGGGATTTATTGGTTCCAATTTCCCAAGAAGAAGAAAAAGATGGAGGATTACCCAGAGTGGAATGCGGGTTTTTGAGCTTATTCAAGACTCGTGGTGCTGATGATCATATTCCAAGTTTAGCTCAATCAGTAGTTGACGAAGTTCAAAGATTAATCAAAAAATACGAAGGTGAAACTCTTAGTATAACAATAACCGGGCACAGCCTTGGTGCCGCCCTAGCTTTGTTGGTGGGGGATGAACTGAGTGCATGCGCTCCTAACATGCCTCCAATTGCCGTTTTCTCCTTCGGCGGCCCGAGAGTTGGAAATCGAGCTTTTGCGAATCGACTCAACTCAAGAAACGTTAAGGTCCTACGGATCGTGAACTCTCAGGACGTGATCACGCGAGTTCCTGGCATGTTTGTGAGCGAAGAACTTGACAAGAAATTGAGATGTTCCGGAGCCGAAAAGTTTCTTAATGCACTCGACAAAAGTATGCCGTGGGCATACGCACACGTCGGGACAGAACTCCGAGTTGATACCAAAATGTCTCCATTTTTAGAGCCTCATGCAGATGTAGCTTGTTGCCATGATTTGGAAGCGTATCTGCACTTGGTGGATGGGTTTTTGGCATCAAATTGCCCATTTAGGGCAAATGCAAAGAGAAGTTTATTGAAGTTGCTTAATGAACAAAAATCAAACGTCAAAAGATTGTACACAAGCAAGGCAAAGGCCTTGATCTTGAATCCTGAAAGAAATAATATGTCGGCAATACCAAGTTGTTTGCCAAGTCCATCTTGATATTTATAACATGAGAGAAAAGATTGGATTCTTTTAAATAAAATCCAATCGTAAAAATGATCGTAAACTTGTGCATGTACTTGGTGTGCCCGTATATAGTTTGCCTTAAACTTTTAAAAACTATGTGCTTATTATGTCAAGATCAATGCCACCGTATGTTGTTTCCTTGACATCACTTCAATCTTTTGTAAAAATGCATTTGAATCCATGTGATATTTATAAGCAGTTAAATGTATACACATTTTTGTTATTTACTCTCTGACTATATCTTTTATTTATCAATTTTATCTAAGAAAAATTCAAAACTATTTCTATAATAACATATTAGACCGTCTCTCAGATAAATATAATTTGTAATACGAACATCTACTTGACTCATAAAAAAATATTTTTTTATTAAAAAATATTAATATTGTGAATCAGATCAATCTGTGTCAAAAACTTGCTCATATTAAATTGATAATATTATTAAATTGGTATGAAGAATTATTATAAATTAATTTTGTTTTAATCTTTGGCACATGCGACATGTCAAATGTTTTTTCGTCGTCATTTTAGAACTACATACGTCCAAAAATTATTCATCTTACCAAGAATTTCTCTACATCTCAAACCTCACTTCTATGGCGCCTCTATTTCCAGAATTTAAAGCGCAGATGCCAATTCAAACCCAGAAGCACTTCCCTCCGAAGTCCGAATCCCACTCATGCACGATCCCATTTCAATCCTCATCGCCACCGCCATTTTATGGTGAGCTAAACCATTGTGCGTTTGAGTCTGACCAAATAATCGCGTTTAACAAAATGATTACCTCTTATATTCAGCGTGGGGACTTGGATTCAGCAATGAAAGTTTTTCGGAGCATGAAAACGAGAGCCACGGTCACCTGGAATTCAATTCTAATGGGGTTTTCGAAAAGGCCGGGGATGTTGAAAGAAGCCCAACAACTGTTTGATGAAATTCCCGCACCAGATACTGTGTCGTACAATATCATATTGGCATGTTATTTGAAAAATTCCGACGTGGATGAAGCATAGGGTTTCTTTAAGCGAGTGCTGGTTAAAGACACTGCGTCATGGAACACCATGATTTAAGGGTTGTCGCAACATGGGAGGATGAATGAATCTAAGGAGTTGTTTTCCCCTATGCCAAAGAGGAATCTCGTGTCCTGGAATGCAATGATTTCAGGATATGTGGAAACTGGGGATTCGGAATCAGCATAAGAGTTGTTTAGAAAGGCTGTCATTGCTTGGACTGCTATAATTACTGGATATATGAGAAGTGGGAGAGTTCAATTGGCAGAAAAGGTGTTCGATGAAACACCGGACAAGAATCTGGTTACATGGAATGCAATGAGCCAATGATGGCAGGTTATGTTGAAAATGGTAGAGGCGAAGATTGTTTGAAAGTTCTCAAGAAAATGTTGTGAGCTAAGGATTCGAGCTAATCCATCGAGTTTGAGTACCGTTTTGTTAGCATGTAGTAATTTATCGGTTTTAAAATTTGGAAAACAGGTGCATCAGCTTATGCAAAAATCCCCTTTGTATTTGGACACAAATGTGGGGTTTTGAAATATGCTTGGAAATTGTTTCAGGAGATGTCGTCTAAAGATTTGGTCACTTGGAATGCTATGATTTCTGGATATGCCCACCACGGGGTTAGCGGGAAGGCTCTTAAGTTTGTTTGATGAGATGTGAAATACCGGAATAAAACCGGATTGGATCACTTTTGTTGGAGTTTTATCTGCATGCAATCGCGCTGGATTGGTTGATGTTGGGATTCGTTATTTTGAAAAAATGCAGAAGGGGCACGAAATTGCAGTAAGACCAGATCACTATACTAGAAATTGCTGAGTTTGCTGGAAATTGCTGAGTTTGCTGCCAACAATTTGCTTAGTCTTGATCCTGGGAACCCGGCTGCATATGTTCAACCTGCCAATGTTTATGCTGCGTAAAAGAATCGGGAAAGCGTTTCAAAAGTTCGAAGATGGATGAAGGATTGAAGGAAAATAAGGTCTTTAAAACACCTGGGTACAGTTGGCTTCAGGTAAAGAGTGTCGTTCATGAGTTCAGATCAGGAGATAGGCTTCACCATGAACTGGAATGCATACATGAAAAACTCACTGAACTTAAGAAGAAAATGAAATTGCAAGGGTATGTGCCTGATCTTGAATCTGCTTTGTAAGATGTGGGAGAGGAGCAGAAAGAGCAGCTACTTCTGTGGCACAGTGAGAAATTGGTCATTGCCGTTAAACTTATACGACTACCGTTGGGTACGACAATTCGGGTATTTAAGAATCCAAGAGTTTGTGGTGACTGCCACGAAGCCACGAAATTTATCTCAGCAATGGAAGGCCGGGAAATCATTGTGAGAGATACAACAAGATTTCACCGTTTTCTTGATGGAAAATGCTCTTGCCATGCTTATTGGTAAGCCTGAAACAACAGTTCACGAGATTAGCAATATATTGATTTTTATTAAACACTGGTAATAGGTAATAGATTATTGTTGCTTTATATTTTTAAAAATTATATAACTTATGTAAACAGAGTAGTTATTCTAATTTTTTTTAGCCTAAACACAGCAAAAGTATATAGCAGTCTATTTCATGACAAAATTTATCATGATAATATAATTTTACATAACATATTGACGTATATTGGAATGCAAGCTCCGTCTCTACTCGTAGTAAATATTTTTGTCGAGAAAATGTTTTGTTTTACTATATTGCTATAAAAAATAAATATTAATTATGTAAAAGTTATATTTTTGGGTATTGAATTGTTGTCATTTTAAGAAATAATAAAACCCACGGAAGTGTATTGGGAAGTAAAATTGACATGCTTCGGGAATTTACAAAGGAGATTCTTGAATCGCTACCACTTGTACACAAAGCGAGCACGCAATAGCTTGGTTTCAAGCTTACATGAATGCACCAAAAAATTAAATTGAATTAAATTAAATAATGATAAACAAACAAACAAATAAATAAATAGATTGAGTTATATTCCCAAAAGCGGATAAATCTTGCATCGTAGTTCAACTCACTCGATGTGTTCATTATAGAGGCTCAAATTCGAAATTTGTATGTTCTAGCATTGGACCAAGCTGAACAAGCTTGGGTAGAATAAAATTATTTCGAAGAGAACATACTAACGGGTTATCCAGCTGCAGTATGGCACCCATGAGATTTGCACGGACGATCAATGGAAAGATTCGTGGCCATCTTTCACTTTCATAAGCCTTAAATGCGTCTTCTACAGAAATGGTCCTAAACTTTAACGCCTGCTCAAGTTTCTTGGCGAGAACAACGCTATCTTCCAATGCACAACAGCCACCTTGCCCGAGATTTGGTGTCATTGGATGCCATGCATCGCCAACAAGAACAACATTTCCTACTGAAGCTGGAGGGCTGATTCCAGGCCACAACCAACGATCTACCAGAGGGGTTCGTATGAACATATCATCTGGAGTAGATTTTATGATGTCCAAAAGATCTGACGACCAGTTTTGGATTAATTTGTTAGTTTTCTGCCTCAACATGAAAGGATCAGTTATCTTTGGACCTGTCATTAGGCACGCATAAAAAATTATGCATGGGACTGTATAGTGTGTATCGTAGCAGGAAAAGGAAGCACAGCTTCAATCTTGATATATAGGACTGTATAGTGTATGGTAGCAGGAAAAGGAGGCACAACTTTATTCTTCACTGCGTAAGAAGGAAATCTTGTTTGAACGACAAAACTCACCAAAAGTACTCTCCAACCAAACATGTATGTGGTTGGGAAAATTACATCTTTAAAATACAAAGCTTACAGATCTCAATTCAAAAGCTACATTCTTTTGAATTGATTTGGTGCAACGAATCAACTTAAGAACAAGTCAGAATGAAAAGATGAAGGATTTAGTAATATTTGATAAACAAAATAAGTAGTTTTCCACATGGTTATGAATGCATGATGAAGAAGGCGTCAAGGAAAAAACATAAATGTCTGAAACCAAAGCGGCCAACAAAGAAACCGACATAAGAAACTATTTCTTCAAGGGTGTGTAGGAAAAAGTCATTAAAAAAACAAAAAGCAGTCATTAGCGTAGTAATTAGTAAATGATGGGCTAAAGAATCTACGGACCACTTGGCTTGAACCTCACTAATGCCTATCTGAAGGGCATATTTTCAAGTCCTCTTCAGTAAATTGATTGGTGCAAAAACAAAAGTTCGACATTAATCACTTGCAGGTATGATTTTCTTCTAATTTAATGAGAAACTAGCTCCATTATATGCGTACCTGGTGAAGGGCTGTTGAAGCAGAGAAACCAATACACTTTAGTGGAAGAAATTGGCAAATAGCCAGCACGCACACCTCTGCCATAAACATAATTTATTTTTGGCTCCACCGGTTGCCCATCAGGGTAAAATCCAATGCCACGAATAGCACAATATCCAACATAATTGGGATCAGGAAAGCCCATCCACTCAGCCACTGGAGACCGTGTCCCATCACATGCAATGACAATCTACTAAAAGTTGAATTGATCAATGGTTGGTTAGTGAAGATGAACATTCTTAAGCTTAAAAAATGATAATCCTGTGGACACTTCATCAGGCTAGATCCAAATACAGAAAATTCCATCTGATGTTGGTACAATTACAATGACACCATGAGGTTAAATTATACAGTTACATCTCCTTACATCAAAACTATCCTTGATTGGAATCCGTGTAAATTATTCTAATATTCATTGACAAAATTACTTGAGATGTATTTGACAGTGATAGCAGCACGTACTAGATAATCCACCAGTCAATCTTATTCGTAGGACCAAAATTAGTATCAAGCATAAATCTTTATTCCATGGCAAGTCTAAGTTTGTCGGCCAACTACCTTAGCAGATATCTGCGAATCATCCTCGAGCTTCAGCACGGTCTCGTCCTTTTTACCTCTTTCAATATTTTTAATCTTAGAGGAGAATGAAATCGTATTTGGTGGCAGCTGGCTAGCAAGAGTCTCCAAGAGCATTCGTCGCTCTACCGCTCGAACTTCTTGACTGTTTCCACAATCGAATGTCAGATTCATGACTTTTGACTATCAAACAACCAGAAAGGGACGTCGAAAAAGTTACCTTTCATCCTCATCCTTGATTATGAAGGATCGTAGTTCCCTTCCATCTTCTGATTTCATCACTATCCTGTACAGCTGGTGTTAGGATCCAGCAATTCAAAGAGAATTTGCTCCAACAATGAAGCTTTAAGTGATTAGAAGTGAGATTAACAGAAAGAATTAGAAGAGGAATGAAGAAACAGAGAGGATAATTTGGACTAAGGTTTCTTAGTGCCACTTTTTACTTCCTTTCACTATTTATAGGCAACCTGATACAAAAACTCCCCCGACTTTCTCATTTTCCTTCTTATTTATTTACTTACTATAGCAACATGTATATTACACATGTAAATTGAATATCAATCCCTATGCACTTGAAATAAAACCAAACAACGTCACGGTTTCTCCTCATATGTTGGGGGCAGTGATTCAGCTCACTTCCGGATATAGTATCAGCTGGAAACATCAAATAGTTTAGGAGACACGATTGAAAACTTCTTACACTAGTTCAGAATTCTGTCGCTGGTCCTCTACAGAAGATCTAAAACAACAGGAATCGTCTAATAACAATTTTCTCAATCAGAATAACCCACTCAATAAAATTCTTAAATAAATTTGGCTCGACAGAAATGAATCGATGTGGTGCAATTAATTAATGGTAAAAATTGGATGTGGTAAACATGGAGTTGAAATGAACACACAGGTTTCTTGAATTTCATAGTGTGACTGATTATTACACCATATCTACAGCGACCGAAACAAGAAACTTTATGACCCAGGACCACATTTTGACCGGCTTAAAATCATGTCAATTATACCTGAACAATCAAATGTAGTAAAAACCCTCGCACTGAACCTGTATCACACCCTTTATTGGTAAATTATATGTGAGGCAAAATGTGCAAGTCCTTTGACCAAAACCATGAACATACTGCATACCCTTGAATTTCAAGATATTGGCTTCGCAGCTGGCTTCCCACGCCTATAGCGTCCAACACTTTCCATCCATTCTTGAAAAATGTAATCGATGTTCCTCCAGTCCTCAGAGACTCAGCCTGCTCCAGCACCACTGACCCAATCCCCACCCTGTCATTATCCATTCAACCGACAAACAAACAAAAATTTGGATTTGAAAATCCTTTCAAAATAAAAAAAAGGGTCCAAAATCAAGTAGAATCAGTAGTAATTGGAAGAAGTTTAACCTTTGCAGTGAAACAGCAGTAGCAAGCCCAGCAATTCCAGCCCCCACGATGACTATATCTTCCCTTCTACTTACACCACCAGCTTCAGAACTCGCCATGGACCTGATTCTGCTCCTTATTTTCGTGAGGTGGATTGCTTTTGGCTGCGATGAAGGCAAGCAAAATGGCCATTTCAAAGGCATCAATACCACGATCGCCATGGAGTAGATGGCACTTTGACCAAGAGATCAATTAGATTGTACGTAAGTTACGTCATGTCAATATGAAATTGAGGCAACAACTTGTAACTTGTAAGTTTCCATATTATGTAAAATTATTGACTAGAAGTACAATAATTGATATATGATGATATAATTCCGTAACTTCTAGTCGATTGTATTGTATGTTATATATTTGGAGATAAATAAAAAAAACTGTTGAAATTTTAAAACCAAATAGATCTTTTGCTTAGGGATTCATGTAAATTCCATTATACAAACATGTATTTTCTACACAATTTGGAGAAAGATTAATCGAATCGGAAGTGTCCAAACAACTTGGATCGTGTGAGGACAACAGTTTACTTCACTTGTGATGTTTTGTCCATCTCGTGACCAATTTTGACATGAAGGTTCCCTTTTTCTGCACCTGAAAAGTACAATACACTTGCATTTTATCCTCAAATGTATATAGAGAGAGTTTACTTACAAAAATGTAATATGTCACCTGGAGACATTTCACTAGAGCTTCCATTTTAGTAGTAGTTGTGAACACAGTACTGCTTTTCTTTTTCCCCTTGGGATTCATCGTTGTTTTGAAAAAGCTTGTTATTAAGGAGTCCCATTTTCCCAGGCAACTTGGAGAAGTTGAGCGTTTTGGCTTCCTTTTGGCTGGGAGAACCTGTCAATGCATGCATAACTTACGTACATTTAGGTTAGGGAATGATTAACAAATGAGTGATAAAGAAATGTAATATATGATGATAAAGTGATGTTTGGTATGATTTTTGTGGATGAGATAAATTAAGTATTATTCTATTTTATTTGTTGTGGGAAAGAATGAGTTTGGAGAAAAAAGAGTAGAAAGACGACACCTCAGATGTAGGAGGTGCTTTCGAATTCGAAGCCACTGAAGTTGCTCGTAATTGTCTGGAATACTCAAGAAGCTCTGCTCTCCGATTATACCACCCTCGGCCTCTCTTATCATGTTTTGAGATATCGTGATATATATGATGGTGGTGGTGGTGACTGTTGCTTAGCCCATTTTCCGATGATCGTGACCTCATCCTTGGTTTCTCTACGTATATGGTGACTAACACAGCTTTTTCCCGACAGCATGTGATACTCTAGAAAACAGTTTTGAAAATTAAAATTCGACCTCAAAGCTTCTTAAATGAGCATGGATTGATCTAACAAAATGACGAAAGTATATAAAACTCACCATTTTGCAGTGAAGATTTGGGATGGGATGTTGCACAAGACAAGCCAAGGGGAGCAATTTGATTTATGCGTTTTTGTGCAGGCCCTTAATTTTTCAGGTAAAATAAGAAAGATTCATTGTACTTGTCGAAATGAGTTTGACTAGGTCAGCAGCTGGCCGTGGAATCGATTGAGGCGGGGTTGCACCACTCCATTCTTTTGCATGCACCTATTCGCCCAGAAATTGCCACACTTCATGATTGGACGAGTTGTTTTATATTATGATTGTTGTTTTGGAGGAACAAAGGGCCGGGATAACAATGATTTCAATTACAATAAATACAAATATATATATATATATATATTAGGTCTCTTGTGAGACGATCTCACAAATCTTTATCTGTGAGACGGGTCAATCTTATTGATATTCACAATAAAAAGTAATATTTTTATCTTAAAAAGTAATACTTTGTCATAAATGACCTAAATAAGATATCATCCGTGAAACCGTCTCACACAAGTTTTTGCCATATATATATATATATATATATATATTAGGTCTCTTGTGAGACGATCTCACAAATCTTTATCTGTGAGACGGGTCAATCTTATTGATATTCACAATAAAAAGTAATATTTTTATCTTAAAAAGTAATACTTTGTCATAAATGACCTAAATAAGATATCATCCGTGAAACCGTCTCACACAAGTTTTTGCCATATATATATATATATTAATCGTTTTAATAAGATATATCTATTCATCACCGATCCATTAAAATATTGACTATAACAGTAGATTCTTTTTAGAGATTAAGAGAGATAATATAAATATATAAATAAAAGCCACTATGGATGACTATATGTACATGGTTGAGTTGACTCAATTAATCAATTACCATTCAGTACTGAATAATTTCGGCGGTTGACCAAATTTTGCAAAACTAATTCATAATTACAGTTTTAAAACTAATTAAGCACAACGAGAAACATTGAGGCAGGAAAACAGCCATAGGCAGAAGGTGTCAAAGCAACTGCAAACACAGTTATGTTCGTGCTACTTGTATATGTAACAGAAGAAGCACAAAGGAAAAAAAAAATTATATATAAAAAAAGGAAAGAAAAAAGTACAGACACGAATAAAAGTTTCCGAAACAATCGGTGGCATTTTAGAGAGCTTATTTCTAGGACATACACATTCCAACCACAGACGTCCTCATAGTATCAGTTTCTCCTCTTCTTCTTCTTCTCTTCCTTCTCGGATGCATTCTTCAACTGCAATGCAATGGCAATTAATCAAGTATATAAATTGGTAAAACTCGAATCTAGCTTCAAAAAATTAAGATCGTGCTCAACCTTTTAAGTTAATCTAAAATTTTTGAGCTTCGCTTGAATGCAGTTAACTTGATAAAATATTGTTCACATATTTCAAATTTTAGTTCAGTTGATACTATTGCTCATAGCAGCACAAAAGAATAACTGCATAAAATTTGTAACAAGGAAAATAAACCATTGGTTTTTATTTTTGGGCTAGTATAATGTAAGTTATCATAAAATTTCAATATAAAATAGAAAAAGCCAGTATTGTAAGCTAAAGCCAAGCAAAATTCAACCCCTCAAGTCAAATGCGCTTCAAATTGAAAGAGTGCTTACCATGATGATAAGAATACGCACAAAGACAGCAACAAAATCAGTGAAAAGGGTCAGAGCGTGCTTCACGTAATCGAGATCCCCAAAGTGTGCCTTCTCAATAATATCTTGAGTATCGACTACTATGTAGCCTACAAACACCAAGAGCCCAAAATACAACTGCAAGAGGAAAAGGAAGTAGTATAAGTTATAGTCACTGTTCTATCATCGGTCATGAATAGAAAAGACAGCAGCTCAAAAGTTATTTCAAGACCTTAAAGTTTTGAGTTTGAAACATGCCAGATGGCCATAGGTACAAATTAAGAGAAAATCAAACACTAATTATATACCTCAAATTTGAAGAGGGCCATAGAACCACCGAAAATTGATGATGCAAAGTGCAACCAGAATAGGATGGAAAGACCGGAGGAAAGAAGGCCACCAAGGTACAAGTATTCCCTTCGCCTGGCTACCATGGCAGCTGCTGAGAAACAACCAAAGGCCACAGCACAACCAACGAAAGCACTGACAACAATGCTGGAGCACAAAAAAAACTTGCAATATGAGATTCATAATTTCACACAAGTGTACTTGGCCGAAGAAGAAAATCAGAGATCGATTATCGACTATTATCTGGAAACAAGTACGATCTCATGTGCATCGAAATAAAAAAAAAACCACCAAATAAAGTCAAAACCATATAAAAATCAGAGATCGATTATCGACTATTATCAGGAAACAAGTACGATCTCATGTGCATCGAAATAAAAAAAAAACACCAAATAAAGTCAAAACCATATAACCCGGAATATAACATATACCTTGGGTCAAAGTTTATAGCCAATTCGATCAATGGACCAACTGAGGCCCCTTCAAAGAGTGCTGCCGCCATTAAAAGTGACATCCTCTTCTTCTGTTCATAATGAAAGACAATAAAGATTAAGTGTGGGTATGGATACCAGTTTTGGTTCAAAAAGCATTTAAATTTTTCCAACAATTGATAATTTATTGCCAAGATTTTGAAACGCTTCTGATATTAAAACATAAGATTCCAAAGAAACCCCAAAAATATAAGTTTTGGTTCCTCTGCTTCATATCCTTCTAGAAATTTTCAAAAGCAAGCATAAAACATGTCTCTGCACAAAGTCAACCAAATATAGAGAACATTCAATAACGTTTATAAAAGATGAACACGAGAGCCAAAAAAGAGAGATACCTCTTCATACTGAGGCACAGAGAGTAGCCAAATTATGCTACCGATGCATCCAAGAGTCGTAAGAAACCCACCAACGTTAAAAAGAATGTGAAGATAAGCTCCAACCGCAGATGCTACCAAGGCGCAGCATAGTGAGAGATACACCTGCGATCAGGCAGCATTTTCTCTTCAAATACTAGCGAATGAAAGCCAACAAACGATTGAAACAAACCGAGGGAAAGATTAAAGAATCCTGAAATATATTTCCCAACACATACATTTACAAGAAAAATCACAAACATGGAGAAAATTGGATAAATAGTTTGAATCGGTTAAAAGTATTATCATCTGGAAATCAAATCAACGGAGAAGTTTAATTTAATACTACCAATCGGTAAGAGTACTAAGATTTAAGCCCAAATAATCAGATATTTAAAAATGAATATATATAACCCTAGTTAACGGATAATCTTCAATTCTCAACACATGACCTCGATTCCAATCGTCACTCTAATAAAGCCATAAGAAACATATTACTTCTCGAAGAAACCCTCAACAAATCCGCAGGGAGGAAAAAGAAAAGAACAATGAAAATAACCTGCTTGAGATGATTTTGGACGACGGGTGAAATCTGGCGGAAATTCTTAAGGGAATCGTAACTCCACCGATTCCGCGACGAAGATTGTGAATCAAAGAAGGATGCGAAGGAATCCATTAGTCTCTCTACCAAAGGAAACGACTTTCCAAATGCCTATTCAATCTCCGAGTAATAACTGCGTATAAATGCTTATCAGAAATACCACACAAATATATAAAGACTTTTTGTAATTTCCTAGAAACTACTAGAAATATTCTTTGGCCAAGAAATTGTCCTTCCACGAGCTTCTAAAATCGATGTTTCAGATAAATAAATATTTTAATTAAAAATTAAATTTGTAAAAAAAAAAATTTAAGTTTAAATTTTCTTATTTTTAATAAGCTTTTTTTTAAAAAAATTACATGAATTTAATATTTATCAAACTATTAGGAACGATAAATCGCTTCAAATCGGCGACCTCAGTTGTAAGTCTCCTCTAGAAGCAAGCGTGTTGCCGACTTTTTTTTTTAAAAAAAAGGTGGCGTGTTTCCGCCAATAAGTGAATGCCACGTGATGCCATTCACAAGCTCTCAGCCAATGACAGGGGAACATAGTAAAATCTGTTTGGGCCTTTAGCCCAAGTAGTCAAAATAGAACTAAAGTTAGGCCTTTAGCCCAAATAACAAGTGGTCCGAAATCAGATTTTCCCATTTCCCTAAACCCCTGATTTGATCCTCTCTTTCTGCCTCAATTTCTCTGCTCAACCGTTTATTAATTTTAATCTTACTTTTAATTTTAATTAAGATAAAATATTTTCACTACTTTAAAATAATTTTAATATTATAAAATAACTATTGTGATAAATATATAAATATCAATATGCATGCATATATTAAATAATCTAAAATTATAATGTATGATAATGACTAAACATGTATTCTACAGTTTGGGTTTGATGAATAAACATGCATTCTATAATTCTTATATTGTGATATTTATGTAATTTGGGTTATAATTATGGAATTATTTTCTTACATGGGATGGATAATACATCCTTAAGTCCATATAGTTTCGGCTCATTCTCGGTTAAATCTTGATTACTTTTTTTACATATCAAAATAGTCCCTTAAATTTTTTTCTTTTTATGATTTTTTAAGGTTGGCCGTTTAAATCATGTCTTCCTTCCGGCCAAACCCTCTCTATTATTTAGACACACTCATCCCAAAGCTAGCGAATTCAATCCGGATTGTATAAATTGATATATTTTCAATTTTAACACAAATATATGGTGTGATTATTCACACCATAACATTTCATCACTTATCCATAAGTATAAATGCAACAGTTTAACATATCAATCTCTATATTGAAAAATAATATTTTTGACATAAAAAATAATATTTTTATTTAAATCATTATATATTACACAATCTACTTTTGACATTAAAAATATATTTTTAACTCAAATCAATATACAATACACAATATTTTTTCATAACATAACTAACCAAAAAAATAATAATAATATTTTTGTAATAAAAATTGATATTCTAAACATAAAAAAATAATATTTTTCGTGATTTCACAAGTTTGACCATGGATCAATCTTCTCTTTTCTTCGATAAAATTTTCAAGAAGAAACCAAAGAGACAAAGGGATGAAGTTTCAGTAACTTTACCACACCAGAATACTGTATACACTCACTGGTACTGATTGATTCAGAGAGCGAGGAAGGGTTTTTTGTTACGGTTAAAGATGGCAATGCGAAGTGGGGTTTTGAAGGCAGTTGTTGCAATCATGGCATTGTGTTTAGCGGCATACATTGTTGGCCCACTTCTGTACTGGCGTTTAGTGGAAGGGCTTGCCGCATTCGGTCGATCGTCTTACTCCTCATGTCCATCCTGCAATTGTGACTGTGTTGATTCTCTGCAGCTGCTCTCCGCTCCCGAAGGTATATGATTTGGTTTCTCAGTTTCAACTGGTTTTTTGGGATATGGATGCACTTTTTGTGATGTTTTCTTCCAGAAATTAATGCGAGAATAGCTTCTTTTTTCCTGCGGTGGTTTAATTGTGTACATTTAAACAAAGATTTGTTCTTTGGACTAATGTCGAAACTGGAGAGAAAAAGGAAGCGGAGAGATTTGTGGGATTAATTCACTGTTGGAGCTCGATCTCTGAAACTTGAGCTGATTTTGAATAGAGTTCGAATCCGCTGATCGTTGGGCGTGGGGAAAGGGAGATCTATAAACCTCCAGATTAAAATAATGGACGAAATCTCCATTCCCGAAGTAAATTAGGCATAAAACATCTGGAAGCTCTGGCGCTGGATCTGAGTTCTGGTGATGGATTTGAGTTCTTGAACTTCAAGTCTTATAATGTATGGCTGTTGGTGAATTATCCAAACTGTCCTTCCCAAGAAAGAAAGTTCGCTTTTTTCCCTTGTTGTTTATGATTTTGAGAGTTCTGAGATCTTTGGGATCACCTCAAGCATGGAAATAATCCACCATCTTTAGGCAACGAAGGGGAAAGATTGAGAAAGACTTTATCAATATTATTTGGTCAATCCAAGTTAAACATATTTATAATGTACACCAAGTAAAATAAAATATAGATTAAATTAAATAAATAATTAAAAATTCACCATCAAGTGAACAAAAGAACTTATTGATCAAGATCTGCTCAAATTCGAAATCGGTCTTGGATAATTCTCGATACAGCTTGAAAAACTTGCATGCCAAATGGATTTTACAGTTAGCTGCAACCAATTCACGAGCTACTACTGATTTTGATCGATCAGCTACTTGAGACATGCATTTTCTTTAGTACAATGTGGGGGATGGGTTGTGTTGATTTGAATTTAAACCCCGCTTCTCCCTAAATTGAGAGAGTCTTATACCACTACATCGTATGAGGTGGTGGCACTTGAGTTATATGTTCTATTAGAGCGATTTGAAGAAGAAAACAGATGATACAGTTTGTTTTGACTAAAAGAAGTGTTGATTGCTTAAAAACTCTGGCATATTGGCGATTAAGATTCTCTCATTTACAGAGAAGATAAATTTTGTTGCGGCTTCAATACCAAATGCTAGTCACTCTACTAAATAATCATGATGATTCTGGTCCACAATACTTCAAGGGTCCTGAGCATAACTTGACTGGCAAAATTTGGATTTTAACGTGTTTAGTTGTTTTTTGAATAAGTATGGAGCGAAGAATCTTTTGGCTCGTCTGCCAGTACTTTCCCATGAACTTCCCTTTGCCTCTTTGATTTTTAGTATTGCCATATATAGGTAATGGTCTTGCCAAACTCCTCATTTCTCATAAGGTGGTTCTAATTATTTTTTAAATGGTAATGTTTGCATTAGTTTCTTAAATTTTAGAACATCTATGTTGAATTCTTTATCTTAAACACCTTATTTTATTTTTCACTTTGAGGCTCACAGATTGTTCAAAGCACGATCCAGGAATAAGTGAGGACACACAGAAGAACTTCGTGGAGCTACTGTCTGAGGAATTGAAGCTGCGGGAAGCTGAATATTTAAAGAAATATCAGCATGCTGACATGGCACTACTCGAGGCTAAGAAAATGGCATCTCAATACCAGAAAGAGGCAGACAAGTGCAATTCTGGAATGGAAACATGTGAAGAGGCGAGAGAAAAGGCTGAAGCAGCTTTGTTAGCACAGAAACAGTTGACTGCTAAGTGGGTGTTGCGGGCTAGCCAAAGTGGTCGGAAGGAAGTAATAACAAATCATCGATTCTAGCCCTCCTGGTAATTGGCAGACTGACGTAAAATACAATGATCCCAACATTTGTTCATTAACTTGGTTGTTTTGTTGAATGCTAGGTGTCACTTGAAAGAGAACACCATCATGAAATCATTTTAGTTCAAGCAGATGATAAAATTTCAATGCAGAGTTAACGGTGTCGCTGGAATGATATTGACTCGAATTTACTTCTGTGTATAATGATGAGCCTTCTGATGTTTAGTGATTTCGTTAGTCAAAAGCGACCTTGAATTGAGATAGTAGGTTTGATACGATAATGTGTGGAACAGATGCTAGCAATTACTTATCATCAAATCCGACACTTGAATCAAGATCGACTTTCATGCATAATTGTGCTGGTGGATCAATGGGATACGAGGTACTACAGTCTTGTGCTCAACGTAACAATATCGTGAGTCACCAGAATTAATCTATGGTTCATATCAATTAGTCCAGCCAATCTTGTTAGTTTTTCGGTTCTTTATATCTTTGGTCGTTAATCTTCACCAATAGTCCCCAATGCCTACGATTTACAACAGCTTTGGTCCCTCCACTTTTAAAATTTGAACAGATATCATCCTCACCCTTAACTTGGTTCGAAATTTAGACGGGCCACTCCCACAGGCATCGCGTGTGTAATTTGTAAATCTAACCACTGTTTTACTATTTACTGTTTAATTTGTTGGTTTTCCTTCTAGTCATTTTAATGAAAACAAAATAAACCATGAAGAAAATAAGACCCAAATGGCCCATTTACATGCACCACACAAAGTTGACCGAGTCTAAATAACAAAATACCCATTCATGGATTTGCGGTTACAACGAGACTAAACGTTTGGGAAAAGAAAAAAGCTCTAGGCGAATATAAATAATAATTTGTTTTATTTGTTTCTTTTTCTAAAGCAAAGAGCCTCCGAAGGTCACAAATGTTGATTTTTCATTTATTTTTCCATTACATCGACAAATCAAGTAAAATTAGATACAATTGCTCAATGATCAATGCTAAAGTAATGTAGCAACATAAAGTTGAATAGATAACAAAAGAAAGCATTCCATATGACACAATACATATTGCATTGATGATATCACTTCATTCTTCGGTAGCAGTGGAATTGGCGGCCGCGACCCAATATTTTTTTACTGCGACGAGTATTTTCTCAGGCACCAAAGGGCCCTCCTCATGATCCATCATTTTTGTTTCCCATCTCATTCCTCGGCTTATTTTGCTCACAGTATTCAATTCTTCAACCCCATCTCGAAAAACTACTGTTCCTTCAGGCCGCAGAATTCGATCCATTTCCAGGAGAATGTCTTCAAAATCACACCTGCTTCCCAATAAAAAAAACTTAACCAAGGAAGAAACAGAATAGTAAAAGGACAATAAAGATCCCACTTCAGTGATTTTTTTTTGGTGAACTCAACTAAAATTTTACCATGTCATATAATACTTATGCAGCGTAAATGTCAACCTTCCATCAATTAATTTTAGGTTTTACAGTTTCACCTTCAATGTAAAATGAATGTTTTGATGGCCTGGCATGACATAGGATATTGTTAGAATGTCATTACTCCCGGAAACTCGAACTTACAAGAAACGAACCAACATTGGTTCCATATTTTAATATGCTATCTCACGTCTATTTACATTGGAGACCATAAGGCGGAGGCTCAAAATTAAATATCAAAGATCTATGAGTGTTTATCAGATAACTGGCGATCAAGACTCATAAACAAGTAATAGTTACATCTGAATTAATAATAAAAAAGCATTTGCCCATGGGGGTTTGAACTCAAGATCTTCAGTACTAAAACCATGACACATATTATAGTACCATCATTTCCGAAAGCTTGAGCATAAAGAAATTGAGTTCATAGTATTTTCATATTTTAACAAGATAAGAGGTTGAGAAAGGGTTCGTGAAACTCACAATATGAGTTGCATGTCAATATAATAGCTGGATAAATTCTTCACCGTATTTCCCCCCTTTTTTGGTTAAAAAATATGTATTGAGAGGCAATAGCAGATTCATCTGTTATCTTCCACTTTTTAAAATCGGATATTCAAGAAATTAATAGCAATAACAATAATAATTCTGAACATTCCGGTAGAAAAAATTTCAGAGACTACAAACTTCTAAACAAGAAAATCAGACGTGTATTGTCAAGTAGTTGGATCAAGTAATTGTTGCTTACTTGTCGCGATATAACTTGAATACGCCATTAGCATGAATGAAATCGTAGGTCCTTGGGTAAGTGGAGAACCCTTCACACCTGAAATAATCAAAAAAATACAACTTAGCTCCAAATCTAGGAATTTCCAAACATTTACTGGTTGGATATGCATGTTAAGATTCGTTTGTTGAATGTGGAAAAGTAGAGAGTGTACCAATCATGATATATGCCAATCAAGCCTCGCTCGTATATGACACCTAGAGTATTCTGAGCAACAATAGGCACAACATTCATCACCCATAGTTTCGGAGATTCCAATGCTGCTGCAAAACCTCCAAGACCCGCATTCATATCCATGATGTTCCGATATCTCGCTGTGCCAAGTAACCTATTAATCCTTTTGTACTCGTTAACATGTTTTTCCCAAAGCTTATTATCCTCTTTATACAATTCAGATGTGACTCCAGGAACATCCCCATTTTTTACTCGAGGTGGCACATCAAAAAGCCTGGCCGGAAACCGCTTCAACTCCCCTCCAGCTACTTGATTGTCTCTTTTGACCTCTGGGAAGGGAGTTACGCAAGTTTCCATTTTCTTGTACCTTCCAAGACATCATGAAATATACTATTGAGGTTAAATATCTTCGGACGAAAAATGGTTTCAACATACATAAAGAAATTAAGGAATCCTCTTGACACCAAGATCACTCAACTGGGCATCAAACATGTGTGTCGGTGTCTTCATGTTTATTAATATTCCTTGAATTTTGTTATTTTTAATGTTGTATAATGCTTATAAAGATGCTCAAATGAACTTACATTTCAGTAAAAAAAATAATAATAAATTATACCCTAAAACCATCTCTAAAATTTTCATATGCACATTGAGGGTGGGAAAATAAGGAAAAACATATAAATCTCACACTATATTAGAATTGGAATAAATTAACTGAATCATCAAAATAAAACTATTTATATTTAAATAAAACAAATAATCTCTCATTCACCACCATTAAACCCCAAGTGATATGGGTTTAAACCACAAAATCTATAAATTCAGCCAATGAAAACAAAAATGTCGTCAAATTCTATTTTTTGCGGTTCATCAAATCATGCATTTTCGGATAAAGCTTTGGTAACAAACATGCTAACACCTGATTTTTCAAATGTCAGAACAATAGACGCTAAAGCAAAATAACAGATGTTGCAAAACAGATTTATAGTGCAAAACGTACATGAGATTTGAGTATTTGTTATTTAGAACCATTTACTTAGCATGATCAAAAAAATAAAAAATAATGAAAAGGAACTATTAACTTACCACACATCGTCACTGTCTGAAGATTGACAATAATTGACAGATTTCCTTTTACAAGACATGGCATTTACTTTTTTCCTCCAGATAGCAATGTCCCCTTTCTCGTACTTTTTCTCCCAGCAAAGGAGTTCAGCCAACTCTTCAATTCTTGATTGTTCCGCCTTCAGATCTTCTTTAGACCTTTTCCATGTAAGATAGTACGTTTTCCAATTGATCGGAGGACCAGATAACACCCAGAATCCACCGGGTCTAAGAACTCGATCCACTTCCTTTAAATACTTGCCGTCTACATACGAAAAAATAAGAACTTTAAATGGTAGATGCACTAGATTCGGTGAAATTTGTTTGTCATCATAAATGATTGGACATTGTAAAGCAGAGTCTTGGCTCTTGTATCAAAGGCTATATAGTAAAAAATATGGAGATATTGAACGATACTGAGTATTTTTCAACTTTAGAAGGTTAAAAAAACAGCATAAAGGACAATATTATAATATAAACACAAATTGTGCCACACAGTTAAGGCGGATCAATCACCCGGCCACAGACATTTGCTCAACATATAAGTGATTCATTATATTAAGTTCCTCTCGGTCACATACAGTTGTTTAACATCTAATTGAATCATTGCATAAAGTTTGCATATTATCATTATCTTTCCATTTCACCATTACCAGTTCAGGTCACATACATGCATGGATAAAATCAAGAAAATGATAGAAACTGGTAACAAGAAAAAAATAAATACTTGTGTAAATAACCGATGCATACGATCATTATCTTGCCAGTTCACCATAATCAGTTGAGAAAGAAAGCATAAAAGATTGAAACTTAGTTCATATAACTTGATTTGAAATTCAGCACCTTTTTTTGGCTGACAAGAATGCAAATTATCATAAACTTCTCAAAGATAATTTCGAACATTAATTCAAAGTTTATCCCCAGTTTCACAAAATGAGCTATTGGTATGAAGTTGAGTTTTCTCGATGATATTTCCCAATGTTTTCGGCCTTCTTTAGTAAACAGCCTTAGTTCCCAATTTTTTCTCAGTCGATTACAATTTTGCCATACCTCGGAAACTTCATTTTAGGATGGGGGATTACCCAAAGGAAAAGGAGGAAGAAGACTTTGCTCAAAACACCCTATAGGGTCAATGGAGTTTAGTTATAGATGTATCTATTTGAGAGAGCTCAATTTTGTTTCCCACTTATCAAAAAACTCTAGAAGTTCAACTTTTTCCTTATAACTCCCCTCTATAAATCGGAATACCTAAATTTCCATCAAGGTGCAATCATGCTGTATGGTTATGAGTCAATTTCACAACCCTTCATTATGGATAGAGTTATGGGACAATTAATTGGAAATTCATTGAGATCCATAATGCATCTTAACTTGTGAACTTTTTGGCCTTTTCGATCTATTTTTGATAATTGGATTAGAGGCGCGTTATGAGATAACCTCTCGATTTCTCAGACGATTCCAGACTCATTAAAGATAACCTCGTGATGTTTTAGCACTATGCTCTTAGGAAAATTTAGTTTAATCCTTTATTCCAATGCAATCACTTGTAAAGACAAAGAATCCTCCTTACCATAAACTACTAATTACTAAAAGATCAAAATTATATCATCATGCTCAAAATCACATGGGATATTGAGTTGAGTAAATATGCAATGCTTCATTACTACTAAAAATAGAATACATAGATTACAATATGTAAACCACTGACATATAGAGGATCACGATTCATTTTTTTAATGTAAATTTATGCCAGATGTTAACATATGCGGATATTTATAGAGCTATTAGTACCATTAGAAGTCCATGGTATCAAGCACCTGGAACACTGCACCATATCAAATGCCCTGGAGGGGTATGGAAGTTTTATTGATCCAAGAACCCCGATGACAGCAGGCACGCCTCGCTCCAACGCAAATTGCACCTGTGCCTCATGGTTGTCCCTTGGTGCAAATGACATGGGCAGCACATTTCTTTTAAGCATGTAAGCACCCCAGCTGGCAACCTGATTGCAATTATTGTAATTCGTTCAGAAACTATGAAAATATGCTTACAACTAATCAGATTTCACCCAAAAGAAAAAAAATTGTCAGAGTAAATTTTTTTTACTCTACTTTATCATCTAAAGTATCATCTTAAAAGGGTGTACGGCCAAGCTTCTTTAAAGTATCATCTAACGCCCAGAACTTACATTAATTTTTTTTGGACCCCGTAAGCTCATAATTTATTTTAAAATATCTTCCTCAGCTTGTTTTAAGAAAATATGTACTTAATTTGTTTGGATATTGAGCTCCAAGAGCTTGTCAGATTCTTCCAATTGTAATCTAGTAGTTAATTCAGAAAGACAAAATTCAACACGAGAAGCAGTTAGCAAGCTGCTGAAAGATGTGTTTCACAAGTCAATGAATCAAGAGTTAACTCCAGTTATAACAATTTTTTAACGGACTGGAAATTGGACCAACTCTAACCAAAAGATGTGTGTTTTACCAGTTTTAACACTAGTGACTTACTCATAAATCAAAAGTTTGGAATGATACAAAAGGTACAGGGATGCTCTACCTGATTGCCTGTTCATATCATTATAAGAAAAAACTCACTGCTATGCACATACCATCAGTTACAAAATCAAACTGATAATGTGCCCTCTATCAAGTTTATAAACTGAGAAGTCAAGCGATGATCCAACATCATCTTGTTATAAATATATAAGCAACGTTGTTCTGAATAAAATGAAACAAATTCATGAGCCTAAACCAAAAGAGGGAAGGAAAATAATGAACATACTCCGCAACCAGTGTCTAATGCTGTTCGAATCAACCCGTTAGCAATTGGAATCACCGTTGCAAGTTCGTCAATATAAGCATCTGCCCCCTGTGGGAACATCGTCCCACCACCAGGAAATTTGAAGACACCACTCTTATCATATTGCACCCAATTCTGATTGGCCTTCTCAACCGTCAGACTTTTAAAAGGGACGTTCGCATAGTAAACATAGTCACGACTCTTTGGCCATGGAAAAGGACTAGTGTAGTTGATTGGTGCTGGAATCAAGCAGTGTAATTTCTCTTCTTGTGGTGGGCAATGTCGTTCTCTGTATATCATGTCTTCTCTAGGAAATCTCATGGCTCGATCCTGCTCTTGGCAAGGAGTATAATCAGTGTATCGAACATCACAAGGCTCGAAAACTTTGTATTTGGGTTCAGTAGACCCAACTACTTCCACAAATTTATGTTGGCTTTCAAAGTTCAAAGAATGATGGCTTTCAGACTTTATAGATGGAACAACGTTGCAATTTGTTTTCTGCTTATTTATCTCTTTTGCAAAACTGTTCCCCTTTCCAAAACCACTCTGCCACGATCCCAGAAAATAAAAGACGCAACAAAGACCAATCACAATAAATATGGACACTGGACTTCTTCTTCTACTGCCTGGTGAGTGAATCTTCGAAGCCATATGATTCTCCCTATTGGATAAACAACGTCAGTTGGTAGTTAGCAGCACAAATTCATCGCACATAAAACAAAGGACAACTTGAGTGAAAATAAGAATATAAACTATGACTCAATAAAAGAGATTATTATCCTCCTCCATTCGCTTGATAAGCTTTTGGTCCCTTTAAAGACAGAAAATAATATTGTACGGTAACATATACTGGAAAAGGATCCAAAGCTGAATAGTGCAGCTTTTGAACTCAATGCCCAAAACCTCAAAGCATTGGAGTCTAACCCTTTTTTCTAGCCACTTCAGCAAATATCTACCCAGATGAGATCTGTGCCATACAACAACACACTTGCGATATTAAACTGATCCCAGCTCTTTATAAGCACAAAACACAGACAACAACTTGTATACATTCATATCCATAAATGCAGAAGGGTATTCTTCATTTGCCATAAATCAACCAGAAAAAGTTTAAATCTGATAGCAAAAGCCTACCAATATGGGTTCTTGATAAATTTCGCCCACGGAATATCAAAAGAAAGCAATAAAGAAATTAAATTGTCAGCGATTGTTTCGAGCTCATCATTCAATGAAAAAAAAAACCAGAAAACGAGAGAGAGGATCGACCATATAGTATATACACACACACACTCACTTTAGTCTTTACCACCAGCAAAAGTGGGAATATGACTTCTTTTGAGTGGCTGCGGAGAGATTACAGAGAGAATTAAGTTAAAACGTGAAGCCCATGAAGCAGCATCAGTAGTTGTGCACAATGATTGGGAGAGAATTAAAGTTCAGATCTTTTTCAAACACCGACGGAGCATTTTGAGAGACAGACCTTGCTACTTAGCTCTAACAGTTGGATTGGAGTTGGTCCCTGTTTTTTTTCACCTTTGTTTCGAATACAACATCCATCCACCCCATAAATGATCAATTTACTTCGCATTTTTAACACCCCAAAAAATGTAAAAAAAAATTTAATGGAAAAACAATATAAAAAATTAAAACAAAAATGATTTAGATAAGATTGGTATTTTCAAGTTTCTTGCTTTTTGTTAGTATTTTCAGGAGGGAAAAATTCAATTTTTTAAATTTAAAGTCGATTTTGAATGCTTTTTGGAAGTCAAATTGGGGCATTTTTAACCATGAAATCTGAAATATCCTACCAAATTTTTTTTTTTTATCTTGAGACAGCTCACAAATAGTAGTACTATGTTAATTTAATTACCGTAGTATAATTGATAGGATAAAATTAATATTGACATAACATCTCCATTTATTAAATAATACTAATACTAAGGGTATGTTTGGTGTGAGTGATAAGTCAATGATAAATTATTAATCTCATGTTTGTCTCATTTTTTATGGACCCAATTAATCAAGAAGGTTATGATAAAAAAAACCTATTTGGTGGAAAATATATCCCATTGTTTTGGAGGGATTGACAATCCAATTCCTAAAATATAACATAAATTACCATTTTGCCTACAAAAAATCAACATCAGAAATCTACAATTTTGGATTCTATTCTTTGATGGTTTATTTTTTTTATTTGCACACACATCACATAAATAATTTCATGATGAAACTAAATAAAATTTAAAAAAATAGAGAAAAAAATAATTAGAAATCAATATTAAAAATGAGATAAAATGCAAAATCATATTAATTTTTATTAAAAAAATAAATTATCAAATAAATACATAATTTATAATTTAAAATTTTATAAAATATTTATTTATTTAACAAAACACATGATTTTGAAAACATTGCTACAAATATCATTTTATATACCAAATTGTCATCAATGCTAGTTTAGGGTATTTTTGTCTCAACAACAAAAAATGTAAAATTTATCATACTCATTAAAATCTTACCAAACAAAACATGTTTTATCACAACACATTATATATCCTTACCTTGAGTTTTGTCATCAATCTAATTAGTTATCCTATCCTACACACCAAACATAGCCTAAGTATAAACTTAATACGAGATATAAAAACTTAAATTAGGATATGAAGAAATTTAAGTTTTTGTAAAAAAAAAAAACAAAATTATCAAAATCAATTTCATATTTGAAGACTTCTAATATCAGTCCAAGAAAAATATAACATGTTTATCACATAAAAATATAAAAAACATCTTTCATAAGCTTTTTTAGTCTGAAATTTATCTTATACATATCGAAAAATTACGACAGCAAATTACACTGTCATAGAAAAATGTATATATACATATCCACTATTCATAATTTTTTAATCAGAATCATAAATACTCAGCCCTAAAGCTTCTAAAATTTTAATTGAATTTTTTTTTTTTTAGTCATTGACTAAGTCTTTTTCATGCCTTAAATAAGAAACAATCAGCCACCACGGTCGGTCTATCTTGCAATTAAGATAAGGAGAAGTTGAAATCCTCATGGATTAAAATTATACGAATAACTAAAATAATATGATAAAGTACACAATCAATGTTGTTACATTCATTGAAGGGAAAAATAAAATGTATATTACATAAATTAAAACTAATTCAGTCACGATTTTTTAATTATCGTCTTCAATATTCGACACTAATCTTCTGATAATCCATTTATATCTCATAAATAATATGAAAAAAGGACATAATTAAATAAAATAAGAAAAATGCAACCACCTATCACAATTATTATTTTAAGTTCGATATTTTCATTTCTAAAAAGATACCAAATCATGGTTTATATATATTCCCTGATTCGATATTTTCAAATTTTGAAGTAATTTATCCGTAAGCATTATCAACACAAATATAATCAAGAAATGTAATATGACCATCCCATTAAATAATTACTTATAAAAAATTATTTCATCAAAATTTTCCCAAAAATAAGGATCATGGAAGAAGGAGAACCTCGTGAGTGAATGAATGAACGAATGAATGAGATAGGAAATAGAGCTGAGTGAATGGCCAACCGACAGTGCAGTCATTAATGCCATCTGTGCTGAACGAATAAATGCTGCTCGTTTTCTCCTCTTAAATAAATTCACATTTGAAATTTTAAACAAGAAGAAATAGTTTGGAAATAATAAATGCACATTTGAAATGTATAACAATGTCTATTTAATATAAAATTTAGGTGGAATTTCCAAAAAAAGAAGAAGATAAATTGAGATGTATATTTGTTTTAAATAAATTGATTAGTTCAATTTTCAAGTCTATTTTCCTGAATAAATTAGTTAATTGTTATGTTTTGATATATTGTTATTTAAAATGTATTCATTTTATTATTTATAGATTAAGTTATAAAATTAATAATGCATTTTTTTCTATATGATTTGTGCATTTTAATTTATACGACATTGAATTTTTTTTCGAAAGATAATTTTAATGATAATATTAGATATTATAGGTTCAGATATATACAATTTTGTATTTCATCATAATTATATTATTTAGATAGTTTTAACATTTAGACTGAGAATATAATTTTACACACTAGATAAAATTTTCCTTGGCTATGTCTCTAGATAAGATGTCATTCATCTATTGGATGTAATAAAATATAGAAAATTATACATTCAATATATGACAGATACCTCATTAATGCTTACATAAATGTATGCGGTTGTTGTATAATATATCAAAACTACATACACATGTGTGATACATGTCACTCATCTATCTTTATTTTAGTTCTTTTTGTTCAAATTTTAAAATATTGATAAATATTTAAATTCTACTCATGCGTATTAATAACGTACGTCCAAATCCAAGGGCAACAGTCATTCGATCCAGTATTCCAAATTGCCAGTTGCATTCTTAAAACTAGTGCATCGACGTATGCATTACATATACGTACAATATTTTTTTACAATTCATTTGGTTTATATTTAAATGATAATCAAAATATAATTATTAAAAAATAGTGATTGTTTATTCTACAATTTTGATATATGAATTAAAAAAATAAATAAATAAGGAAAAAAGATCGAAATAGAAATTGAACCTACGATAAATAAAAACAAAGATTCTATCAATTGAGCTACATGTAAGTTACATAAAATTTAAAATTTTAACACTTTATTAATATATATAATTATTAATTAAGGGTTTCATTGATTTTTTGGCACCATTAATTTAAATGGAATTCTTCCCTGAGAAATGCTAGCAAGAACTTAAGGGTTTCATTGATTTTTTGGCACCATTATTTTTCCTATTTTGAATATTTCTTTATGTGTTTTGTTATGGAGATTGTAAAACTATGTTATTCAATTTACCATTGTATTCTCCCAAGGTTTGGAAAAAAGCTCCTCCCATTTCTGCCGGTGAACAACTTTAGCTGACATGTCTTCATTTTTTTCAACCATTGCTTGCCTCAGATCACAATGAGCCCTGTCCTGAAAATGGGCTATGTTATGATGGCAAGCTGGAATGTGGTCATGGCTATAGGAAGCGTGGGAGGGTGTGTTGAGGATGGAGATATGAATGAAACAGCCAAAAAGATTTTGATCATTGCCTTTCATTTAGTTATAAAACTTACCCTATATTATTCACTGGTGTTTCGTCAAATTTAACCTGTAATTTCTAACATTACTAGTAACTGATTGAATTGCAGTCAAAATGGGCAGAAGTTCGTGTATGTGGAGCATGTGCTAAATTTTTGTGCGGTGGAATAGTTGGCTGTTGGGTTTGTGTCACTTCATTAAATTATTTTAGAAATATTTCCACTTCAAAGAAATATATCTCTCTATTCTTTAACAAGTAAAACACTATATACAGGTGTCTTTATAAACTGTGTTCTAGGTTGGGGAAGATGAACTTTGGAATAAGTTGTATGAAGACCAAACAAGGTATGAGGATAAACTGTATGAACTATTTACGGGTCTGCAAGAAAAAGAGCTAATGAGACCATATATAAACTATGGAAACAAGAAGAAACAGTCAAGGGTAAGCATTTATTCTGTTTGTAATTGAGGAAATGCTACTCTTTTTTTATATACTTTTTTGCTGATTATCTAAAGTCCTGTGCTCAGTATTGCAGAGTTCAAGTTCCCGGAGTCCTTTGTTGACTGTTACGAACCACTGTCATGTCATGCCCGACAGTGGATGACCAAGCAGGCTTTACTTTTAGTGCCAGCATGTGCATTGGTATACGATTTGACTACACAGCTTTAAAATCATATACTATAGTATCTACATGATAAAGCTTGTTAATTACATCAAGGTTTGTAGTTCATGGGAGTAATATTAATAGCATCCAGGGCTTACAGAAAGCGTCTCTTGTCTGCTAGAGCTGAACAAGTTTACCATGAGGTATATATACTCCGTTCCAATTTGAAACATGCATTTTAAAATTTATGAAGACACTAGTCTGTCGATTCATATCACCTCCATTATCAAGGTTCTTGGACCCAGATTTCATAAGTTTGGAGTCCCCACGGTGGTCCATGCGTCTAGCAGAGTTGCTTAACAAAAAATACAATGAAAATTATTATTATATCCATCCAAATGCAACCTAACTTCCGTTTATAACCTTCTAACATAATGTTTGCAATTACGATAATTAATTATTTTGTAAAAAATTATGTTTATAATATTTTATACATATATGTTGTGTTTGCTCGATTTTAATCGAGGTTAGCACCTGTGGTCACTCAAACTAACACGGGTTAACAGAAAATTAAGAACACTTCAATAAGGTACAAGTACAACTCATCTCACACAATAAAATACAATTATCATGGTAATGCTTGATTTTATACAATAATGTGTTAAAAGTTAACATTGAAATACAAAGACTGTGTGCGGGCCTCACTCAAATTGGATATTTCATGTTCATCTTTCCATGATAAGTATAGAATCGATAAATTTCGGAGCAATGATACCGAGAGGAGGAGCATTCCCATTGAATGTAATTTCATCCTCCATCACTGCATATACTCATTGAACTATACTACAAGTTTGATGAGCCATGCCACGACTCTTTAACCTAAGCTAAAAAGAACTTTGCAGACGTATGGCAATTCTAGTGCAATAAATTGGAAATTTTGGCACTCAGAACTGCCCATTTCGAATGTCCCTATCCAGGCGTTCTGCATTGAGAGTTCCTGGAAGTTCTCTAAAATCTTCATTAAAAATAGAGTATGCACTGAAAAACGCAAGAGAAAAGTCAGAAAAACGAAATACCAGAAACCAAAAAGTTAGTGACATGGTTATGTTGGTTAATAGCAGATTAATTGTCATCTTTTCCCATTCTCATTTCTCAGGTCTGGAACAAAACACTTCTAAAGCTGAAGTTGCTTTTGTACTCAAATATCAGTGTTCTTATCTGAAGAAACAGCAAAAAGAGGAAAAATAGAGATGGGAATGTCGAGCAACATATAAAACTGTGGAAAAAATGCACATTATCGTAACTTTGAAGACTTCAGATATTTCAAAGACTCCAGCCTGTACCTTATATCACCAGGCTGCCGATGCCCAAGATTGCAGAAAATGATAACAAAGCCCGTTCCAAGAATCTGAATAATTTTGGTGGGATTTCCATAAGTAAACTGAGTTTAGCAACTACGAGAAAAATTTAAAGAATTAAGTGAAGAAGAAAGCCCATCGACTACGTCATCCTTGCATTCAGATGACTTAATTTGAGCCTTCTATGCAGAGAAAATAAAATCGCAAGTTGAGTATAGGTTAATGGTGTGTTTATCTTAATCACGAGTTGCGGTAACTTAAAAAAAAGGCTATTTCTAGTTTGACAAAGCATTAAAGCAAAACATATCCAGCTTACACAAAAGAAATCAAATGCGAAAAATAAAGGCAACATTCTAAAACTGTGGTGTTTCTTCATATCTGTATCCATCATTTTCCCCCAAAAAAATAAAAAATCACAGGCACCTAAATTGTACTATCATGAGACCAAAGAGCACTCAGCTCCATTTCCTGTACTTCAAAATCTTTTAACATTTATAACAAAGTTAGGCCAAAATTTGGATTTTCAGAAGACTGTCTAGTTAATGGAGAGAATTCTGCAAATTCGTAAAGCATGAAATAGTCAAATTGCAACAATTAAAGAGTACAAAGTACAATGTCCAGCATGATCAATCAAGCATATAATATCAGGCGGCACACATCAAATTACAATTCACACAATTAGATGAGAGAACCCAAACTACATTTGCAATGCTATTGGTGCACTGAAAAGAAAGTGCATACTCACGTATAAAGGAGCAACATCCAATTGTTGGGCAACAGGTGCCAAAATAAGCCATCCTACTATGGCTAACCATATCTTTAGTTTGACAGAGAAAATTGCCATCAAAAGCATATCTATG
>NW_027360307.1:0-1421 GCF_012295235.1 Primulina huaijiensis
CCCTGTTACATGTGCACCATTCAAGGTTGCAATTTTTATCTCCACCAAGCTTGCGCACAACTTCCCCCCGAATCGCACCATTATTTCCACACTGGTCGACTTTATTTTCCTGTTGTAAAACATCCTCTCGTTTTACTTGCAAAGCCGCGTGATGAGAACTGTTTTTGCGGTAAATGTGGGAAATTGTGCGAGAATTTCATCTACCACTGCTCCGAATGCGAGTTTGTACTCCATCCTTTATGTGGGTTTCCATCAGATATCCAAATAAAACACATTAGCCACCCCCAACATCCACTGGTAATTGTGTGCAAGAAGGCTCTGTTGCTTTGTGACGCTTGTGGGAGAGAACATGAGGGTTATTTCTTCTCATGTCAAAAATGCAATTTTTGGATTCACCATGATTGTGCCTTGTTACCCAGCTTTGTAGGAGTCCAAAAACATGAGCACTATCTCTCCCTCGTCTATTCTGTTGCCTCCTTGCTTGATTTTATTTTAAGTAGCGAGTGTCTTATTTGTTCGAAAATAACGATTGGTGATTTCGGGCTTTATTATTGTTTTACGTGTGGAGTTGGCACTCATGTGGATTGTGCAATATCAAAGATGAAGGACCCAGGTAACTAAAATTTACTTGTATATTAATTGTTTCCTATATATGAATGAATGAATGAATGGTATCACAAAAGCAACATACATATAAATAATTTCTCTGACAAAATCTGCATGCAGGTGAGATATTTCATCTACCGACTTTGTCTATCGATGCTTTTCCGAGTTCGATGATTCGTTCATTAGCAAAGGAGAGGGCTATACAGGAGGGAAATTCTACCAACATGTTGGAAAAATACCACGCCCATTCTTTGGTCTTGATCGATGAAGAAGACATTGCACAAGAATCAGTTTGCAACGCATGCATTCACCCTATTTCACCTCCATATTATAGATGTATTGCCCGTTCTGCATGCAATTTTCTCCTCCACAAATTTTGTGTGGATTTGCCTCTTTCTATCAAAGATTCGATTTTCCTATCAGCCACTAGCCTGGTTTCCCCAAGATCGGATGAATTCTTTTCTTTGTTTCAGTGTTCTAGATGCGGCAAGTACTGCAACGGATTCGGATACTCAAACGATGAATACGCCTTCTTAGTCGATGATCTTGCATGTTCCTTTTCTCCGAGAGGCATCGAGCATGATTCACACAAGCAGCATCCTCTTGTTCTAACTTATCCAGGCTTAAATATGACAAATCGGGTATCGTGCTGTGGTAAATCATGTAGGTATGCATACCACTGCGGTGTGTGTAATTTCATGATACATATTGATTGTGCTCGTCTGCCTAAAACAGTCACCCATAAATTCGACAAACATCCCCTCACTCTAACATTTGCATCTTCTTCCCAAGACCACGATACCGATCACTTGTGC
>NW_027360308.1:0-395 GCF_012295235.1 Primulina huaijiensis
ACTCTGTCGAACATCTCAGATAACTCAACATCTTCTTTGTAATTAATTACCTGATTGTTTTCTGCTTCTCTCAACATTTTCAGATTCACAATTTTCTCGGTGAGTAAAATTCTGTTTGAAGCGAGACCGAAGGCTTGGCCCAATGATCTCACCGGAATTCTCCACGTATTGACTCAAGTTCGAGTCTTCACCACCCTCTAGATTAAGATATCAAAAAGAAAAAAAAAACTTCTGTTTGAAACATATTTATAATCATAGAAATATATATAGCATATTATATTAACAATAAGGGTAAACCGAACTCATATAAAACAATGAACAATATACATATAAAACATGAACAAGCTAAGTTATGCATAATTAATACACCTCAATACCTCATATTTTGAATAATA
>NW_027360309.1:0-466 GCF_012295235.1 Primulina huaijiensis
TGTCGGCTGGTGGGGTGGGGAATGATAGGTTTAGGGTTAATTAAGAAGTAATTAAATAGTTAACAATTAGCTAATGAGCCCTAAGTTACTAATTAAAAGAAAAAAATGATTTTAAGCCCAAGAAGCTTAAAAGTAGGTCCATTAAATCCAAACGCACTCTCGAAAAATATATCGTGTTAAAAAGGATTTGAAAATATTAGCCAAAACCTTAAAAAGTCCCCCGACTCGATAAAATTAGCGTACCGTTAAAAATTAAAATCATGCGGGTAAAAATATCCAAAATTCCCATTTTTGAAAATTACACTTAAAAACGCTTTAAATAAATTTATAAAAATAAATCGTGTAATTAAAAATTAAAAATAATTTTCCTGAAAATTCTCTGGTCTCCGTTTCTCGTTCGAGTGTGAAATGCACCTAGAATCCCTAATGCATGAATTTATAAAATAACATGAAATAAATTTTAACA
>NW_027360310.1:0-2645 GCF_012295235.1 Primulina huaijiensis
CAAAAACAGTCATATTCGGCAATAGTATGCGCATCAATAATTTCACGCTCCTTCAATTATCACGATCCTGTCCCTAAACAATATAAAATAAATTTATGAGAAATCAATTTGTAAAAATGTTTAATTTTCTTGACAAAATATCTTACTTGTGATGAATGATGACTCCCAAATTGATACGAGAATAAATTCATCATACCACTTGAATAGAAGTTTGTATTGTCTTTCTGCAATTCAAATACAAAAATAAATATATGATATAATACACATTTTTCTTCAATAGTAAAAATTAAAGAAAACTCGGTTACCATATGATTTGAATACTGGAAAAAATGTTGATTGTTCCCAAATTGATATGGAAATTGAGGATATGCAAATGGATATTGTGATAGTGAGACATTTGAATGTTGTTGTGATGGTATAGATTTACTTTCCTGTATGTTGATGGCATCTTGTGAACTTTGCCCCTTCTTTTTGGCTCCTTTTGTGCCTATAAAATACAAGAAAATTAGAAACTTAGAAGTAGATTAACTATATAACAAGTATATGAAATGAAAACTTACTTGAAATTTTAGTTTTTCCCTTTTCTTTTCTTTTCTTTTGTTTCTCTTAGTATCCCAGTGTCGTGTGATATTTGCATTTGTAACTCCTTTTGCTTTAGCAGTAAGTGGGTTACGTACGCATAATTTATCCATGTAACCATTACTTGTAATATCATCACACGTTGTCTCATCATCTACACTCAAATTCTGGACAAGATTAGAGATTTCATCTTTTGCGATGTCAACCAATCTATATAATATTTTTCTCGCATTCTCATGAGGTTTACTCAGTTGAGTTAGATCATACATCGATCTCATTATTTGGTTGACAAACACCATCTCAGATACATGATCACCACCACCACTGCAACTTTCTTCAAAATCATATTTAACACTATTTCTTACATTCTTCATCCACCTTTTCAAAATATAACTGTTGGGCAAAACTGTTACATCCATATAGTTAAACATCATCAAAGCATGTTTACACAAAATCCCCATTGTCTCAAACTTATGACAACTACATTTTATTTCATGACTCTGCTTATTGAACACCACATGTCTAACCCTCGAATTTTCATCATGAGATTTTACTTTGACCTCAATCCAATTCCAATCATTGCCAAAACAAGATGGTGGTTCAACAAATTTGCAATTCAAAGAATTAACCAATTCAATTTCAAACAACTGGTATATGGAAATCGTGTAAACCTCAGCAGCATTAATCAACAATGGATGATTTTTCAAAATCTGTGCAGGCTTACCATGACGACAACGAGTATCCTCTGTCTTTTCCTTATTCCGCCAATTATTTTGAATTTTTGCATAACTCATCACAAATTCATACAAAGAACTCATTTTGTTACATGCCTTTTTCAAAGTCATATTTGTGGCCTCACTTCTCGAAGTAGCCAAAAGTCCCGCACTAAACCTTCCACTACTAAAAGCAGTAGCCCATTTTTCCCTGAGTCTGTACATCCCATTCAACCATCTATGATCATCCAACTTATATGTATCAATCATATATTTCCATGTTGCCTAAAATTCATCTTCAGATTCACAATAAGTCATGCATTTATACCATATTTGTTTAAAAGCCGAATCTCCATTTAAACTCCCAAAGTGTGAAGGAGCATTTTGATTTATATGCCACTGACATAAACGATGATGTGAATGTGGAAAAATTGCTTCGATGGCATTCATCATGGCTTGACATTGATCTGAAAAAATAGTTTGAGGTTGTTTTCCATTCATAAAATCAAGAAATGTTGTAAACAACCATTCAAAAGAACTTTCGGTTTCATCTGACATAAAGGCCAAGCCAAACATCACATTCTGCATATGGTGATTTANATAAAACCCAAATTTTCTAACCCACATGCTTCGTTTTCCATGAAAGAAACAGCAGCAGAGATAGATATTCCAGTATTTACCATAGCTTCTAGAGTAGACTTTTTTGCATGTGATATATTGCGCACCGACCTTAACAAGTGAGTTTGACCGTGTTCAAATATTTCATGATTATGCTCCTCCACAAATCTACTCACGCTCCATTGACCCCCATTTTCTCTTGAAATCTTCAATTTGGCTTTACAGTTAGTTCTAGTGAGCAGTTTTTGATAAAATGGAATCTTTTTACTAGATCTTTTTTCATCTTTCAAACCTTCACAAGAGCAATTGAATTCCTTTGATTGAAGTTCATCAGTATGAGAAAAACATCGTTGTTCACCCTTCCTTACACTAAATCCCTTGGCATGTGCGTATTGACAATACAATAAATAAGCTTCTTCAAGAGAGTTCACAATCTTACCCACTTCTAGTTTGCTCTTCAAAACATCGACAATGAAGTTTTCAGTTTGTACCTCTCCATTTTCTTGCATAGAAAAATTAGGGAGTCCACATTGCGTTTCTGGAATATGATCAATTTTGGATTCTTCACCGTAGCCTTCCTCCAACTCTTCAAGTGCCTTTGATTTGTCATTTTCCATTTCCAAAAAAAAAAAAGATCAACTGGATCTAATTTAAAAAAAAAAACAAATTAGATGAAGGAATCATACATGAATTCAAGTACCACATATTACAAAAATATGGACATAAACAAGAGGT
>NW_027360311.1:0-582 GCF_012295235.1 Primulina huaijiensis
CTGCAAATGTGCAGCCTTGGGCCAACGGCTGCAAGTGCCTTTTTTCATTTTTTTTTTTTAAAAATTCGATTCTCGGATCCGGGTCCGGTTCCGGGTACGTCCCGGAACCGGATCCGGAACCTGTTGAACCGGTTCAGAAAATACTGAACCGGTTCAACCCACGTACCCGGAACCGGTTTGGAACCGGATCCGGAACCGGTTGAACCGGTTCAGAAAATACTGAACCGGTTCAACCCACAAATTAATGGATTGTGTTTGGTTTCGGGTCCGGTTCTCACATACCGGATCCGGTTCCGGGCTTATCGGACCGGATCCGGGTCGGTTCCGGCCCGAACCGGTCCGTTAAGCATGCCTGGTCTGCCCTGCTCGAATCCTATCTCTCATTGTAGGCTGTACTGTCAGGGTAGAAAGTCTAGGGTCATCCACCTGACATACACTGCAAGCTCAAACCTCTGAATCTCTGCCTGCAACGGCCTCTGTACCGACAACTGAGCAATCACTGCATGCTTCATATTCAGGGCATCCGCGACCACATTGGCCTTACGCGGATGGTAGCTAATGTCGCAGTCATAATCCTTCACT
>NW_027360312.1:0-1214 GCF_012295235.1 Primulina huaijiensis
AAATATAGGAGAAATTAGTATTAATTTGATATAAATATATTTGGATGGAGAAATTCAAATTTTTTTTTTGTTTCAGAGCAAAAATCAAGATGTCAAAAAATTGATTTTTGGGATTCTAATTTTGTTTTTATCTAAAAAAGATTGGGTTTCTGTATGGAAAATTGCCCATAATGATGGTTGGGAATAAAAGTATTTTAATTTTATGGATGGATTTGTGGTTGTTAATGGTGTAACTAATGATAATTATTGTCATATCAATAGTCAACTATCTCGCCACTTTCAACTTTCTAGCAGTGTTTTTAAACTCTGATCGACCTATCGTTCGAACGAGAATCAGTCATTAGTCCGGTTCAGACATTTTCAGTAAATTGTTTTAACAGTCAAATTGAACATAATCAGTAAAAACTCTGTGACGATCTTACGGATCATATTTTGTTATACGGATCTCTTATTTAGATCATTCATAAAAAAAAAAGTATTACTTGTTATGCAGAGTATTATTTTTAATGGTATAATTTTTAAATCGTGCCAAATTGAAAATGAATATGAATTGACTGACGAATACATCCTGAAATAATATGGTATTAATTATTCTAATGATGTATAGCCATTCTACGGCTGCTTGTCTTTTGATTTGAATTTTGTTAAAATAATGGGAATAGACTGATAGAGACTTATTAGTTTATATTTTTTTATTCATATTTTTATTTGTTGTCACTTTCGACATATTTAATTGATATCTCCCCATCCTCCCCTATCTTTTTATGTTATTTTGTTATAAAAATAAATTTTATTATTTTAGAACAAAATTGTGCTAAAAATATGATTTTTATCATGTTTGGAGAACATGAATCGAAGCCTTGAAGTAAGAATAAGACAAACGAGAATATGGCTTAAGACGTGGGCACGCCGGCCTTATGGGCGAAACTTAATAAGCGAATCCGAAGAAAATTTCTATCAAGGTATGGCCAAGGTTCTATTTCTAATTCAAAGGATATTTCCTTTATTTCAATTTTATCACTACGAAATTATGCACTTAATTTAATATTTTTGTTTGTTTCAAGTATTTGTTGATTAATGATTTATTTCTATTAAAGTTGTATGTCGATTGATCTGGCAAATTAATTTGATGTATAATTTTTTATTGTTATCCATGAATTCAGTGATTCGTAATTGTCATGAATTATTGGTATATGAGTAGCGATATATTAAGT
>NW_027360313.1:0-1231 GCF_012295235.1 Primulina huaijiensis
AAGCTACAGTGTACGATTGTCAGAAGAATGTTGACGTGTCTAACAAATATAAAAAATTCAAATGCATTCATTATTACCGTTGGAAGAAAAGCCTATAAATAATCGAGAAGATCAGCTGAGAAAAATTGACACACAACAACGAAACCAAGTTACAAAGTCAGTTACCAAGTTAGCAAGAACTCTGCGTATATTCATTCTAAGTTAACCTTCGAGTTAAAGCTCACGTTTATCATATACATCCATAGCTTTCAGGCTATATTTTGAGCTTAAGCACAAACCTTCATTGTTGTAATATTCGATCTTTTAGAGATCAATTGTGCTTAGAAATTACATAAGTTGAGTACTGATAAAATCGTATTGATACTAAGAGTTTCAGTTTTGGCAGTGTTAAGTCTAAACTGACGTAGGTTTGTACAAAATGTTGTATAGATCAAAGTCTTTTAGTAAATATCCTATTTTCGAGATAGAGGGGGTGATGTAGGAGCGTTTGAAGTCTCCAAACATCCACAAATCTTGTGTTCTTTATTCTCAGTTTTATTCTATCTGTCATTCAGTTTATTTCCGCACTTTCATTAGTTAACTGATTGACATAGACAACAAGATTCGCGAATTCAGTTTATCACTAAACCGATTCATCCATCGAAAAGTTGTGAAAATTGTCGAGTGTTTATTCATCCATCCCCCTTCTAAAAACTTTATCACACCCAACCGATCCTAACAAAAAGCATGAAGAAGCCGTCGAGCTAGTGAAAATTGATCATCCCATGTGCCAAGGGAGACGCTGAGGTGCCTGGAAAGGGCTCCTAAGCGCCTCCTATCTCCAAAGGCGCCTAAGCGCTCCTCTGTGTCATGGAATTTTTTTAGGGAAGTGGAGGAGATTCCTAGACACCGATAAAATGGCGCCTGGCAACAATGGTTGACATAATTGCAAGTTTTCATGTTACTTTGTATCAAGAGGCTCTTAAGCGCCTCCTGTCTCCAGAGGCGCCTAAGTGCTCCTCTGTGCTCTGGAATTTTTCAAAGGCCATGGAGGAGCGCCTAGACCCATAAAGTTGTGAGTTTTCATGAGGATTTGTATCCAAATGGTGTCATTTAATGGTTTTCATCTGACTTTTGAATGAAGGAACAACCCGTTGAGGCGCAAGTCTCTGCTGGGTAGAACGATCAAACCATGATGATTGGGCATCTATGCGGTTTAAAAGATTTGAGTTGCACCATTACCACCAGCTAT
>NW_027360314.1:0-731 GCF_012295235.1 Primulina huaijiensis
TAACATTTAAAAACTTATATTCCCATGCACCTCTTGTGATCATTAGTATATTTGATAAATTAAATTAAATCTTTAATATATATAAATATATACACTATATTCTCAAGAGACTCCAAATTTTATTGAAAATTCCAAAAGTAATAAGTATTTGGTTATCTAATAAATTTAATTTATTCTTAGTATAATATATTATTTATTTGCATATTTATTTCGATTTTTGCGAGAGAATTGATACGATATTGAACATTGCTAACACGACTTTGGATCTTGTTGACATGTCCGACATTGTGTTTGAATCCCAAAAAATATAAAATTTATAATTTTATAGAAAATTTCATATATAATCCAAATAACAAATTTTAATGATTTTGTATTCACCTCCCATGTACTTAATAAACTTGACACTTATCTCTCTTACATGTTAAAACTTTTGTATTTGATAAAAAAGATAAATGTAAAATACACAAAATACATGGGAGCTGAAACCTAATTTCTAGGAAAAAGTACAATTTTTTTCATGTAAATTAATTTGTTTTGAGTTTTAGTCCCGTAACTTGTCAATATTTTGTAACTTGAAATTTTTTTTCTGTTTTAGTCATTTTTTCCCCTAAAACCATTCAATCGACCGAATATTGTTTATTTGACATTGATACTCTCTTACATGGCTCATGCAACAAGAATAAAAATTATATTACATCATTAAAATATAAATAAACAAAAATAAAAGAAAC
>NW_027360315.1:0-19802 GCF_012295235.1 Primulina huaijiensis
GAGGATTTCGAAGGGGAAGAAGGGAGGCAAGAAGAAAGTGTGAGTGATTTTGTTATTAATTGCGTTTTAATGTAACCTAAGGAAGTGATTTGCTAATTCCTTTTATGGATTACAGGGCTGATCCGTTTGCTAAGAAGGATTGGTACGATGTTAAGGCACCGTCGATCTTCAATACTAGAAATGTTGGCAAAACCCTTGTCACTCGTACTCAGGGTACTAAGGTATAATTTTAAGAGTATTACTTAATTTTTGTTCTAAATTTAAACTTTTTATGTAATGTGGAGCTGAATGTTATTCTTGCGATCTCATGGTTTTTTCTTATGTATTTTCATTCGCATTTTGATCTCTAATGACGTTGTCCACGTGTGGACTGTGATTTCAGAATTTGTATCTCATTTGGTTTTTCTGAGTTTTTGTTTTAACGTTGTTGTTTTTCAGCTAGGTAGTTTTTTTTTTTTCCCGAACTAGATTTGAAGAACATGTATATTTTGTTTTGCTTTTGACGAAATTAATTAGAAAGCATAAATCAGAGTCTATCTGGTAATCTATTGCAAGCCTCTTTCTAGGCTTGTTTCCTGTTTTGGTCTTGAAGGTACTAAATTTAATCTTCTCCATCTTTCTTTTTATCTTACGGTTCCTTGCTGGATTTAATACCTGAATAGAGATTAATATCGTTGGTTGAATATGAATTTCTTTTAATACCTGAATAGAGATAAATGTTGTTGGTTGAATACGTATTTATTTTAATACCTGAATGGGAGATTAAGGATGTTGGTTGGATATGGATTTCTATTGCTTTGACACTTAACTTCTGTAGTTTGTACGTATCTATTTTAACGGCGCGTTGGATGCTCAAAAGTGGCATAAGTCTCTGGGCATTTTTCTTAGATTGCATCTGAAGGACTCAAGCACCGTGTGTTTGAGGCTTCCTTGGCCGATCTGCAAGGTGATGAAGATCATGCCTTCAGAAAGATCCGCTTGAGAGCTGAGGATGTTCAGGGAAAGAATGTTCTCACAAATTTTTGGGTATGAAGATGGAAAAGACAAATTTTATCAGTACACGCTTGGTGTGTCTCTAATCGTAATATTATATTTGAAATTGCAGGGTATGGACTTTACTACTGATAAATTAAGGTCACTTGTCAGAAAATGGCAATCACTGATTGAGGCTCATGTTGATGTCAAGACAACTGACAACTATACTTTGAGGATGTTTAGCATTGGCTTCACCAAGAAGCGTGTGAATCAACAGAAGAGGACATGTTACGCCCAGTCCAGCCAGATTCGTCAAGTAAGTACTTTTTTAAAAATAGAAGCGTACATATTTTTCAATAAAACCGCATATTATATGGGGTTATGGAATATAGACCTATGAAGAAATGCAAAGCAATGCAAATGTTCGATTTCGGATTTTCATTGTTATTTAAACCTGTATTGCCTTTTTTATAGATTCGAAGGAAGATGCGAGAGATCATGGTTAACCAGGCACAATCTTGTGATCTGAAGGATTTGGTTCAGAAGTTCATTCCTGAATCAATTGGCAAAGAGATCGAGAAAGCAACTTCAAGCATCTATCCCCTGCAGAATGTGTACATTCGGAAGGTTAAGATTTTGAAAGCCCCCAAATTTGACCTCGGCAAGTTGATGGAGGTAAACTTTACTATTCCTCTCTCCATAAATATCTGGTATATTGTTAAAAACTTTAGCCATCGAATGGTAATTATGGGTTCTTCTGATACTTATTTCTTTTTGTCCAACTAAGTAGGTAATTGTATCTGGATGCCTTTCAACAACACCCGCCCCCTCCCCGAATTTTTTTACCTTGCCCCCCCTCAGACAGTTCCTCGGTCAGCTGCGAAATTCGGTGGCTTAAAACATTTAACAAAACTCACCATTGGGTCTATGAGTAGTAGTCCCTCATCTGCATTTTGGTTGTTTAGAGTTTAAAACATCATTCTTTTTGTGATTTTTATGTTATTTTCGTTTTATCGTGGTAGGTTCATGGTGATTATAGCGAAGATGTTGGTGTGAAGTTGGAAAGACCGGCTGAGGAGACAATGGCTGAGGCAACCGAAGTTGTTGGTGCTTAGGTTTGTAATTCCATACCACCTCGGTTCGTTTTTGTGCCTTGCAGCTGGCTTATAGTTATCCTGAGAGCGGGTAACGCACATGTACTGTTTTTTAAATTTTTAGAGTGAATTTGGAAATGGTTTTGTTCCTTTTGAGATGCGTTGGTTAAAGCTGTCATAATGCGAATTTTTGTCATTTTATGTTAATTTTGATCCTTAGATTTAACCTGGTCTCCATTCTCCTTTAGCTGTGTTGATTTTTCTGGATTCTATTTGATCTATTGCCATCTCAGATTGTCGGTTCAAAATTCCATTGCATTTCTATGTATAAGTATCGATAACATATGTTATACTCGTGGAGTAATTTCTAATTTTAGGAGCAATCGGTTACCTATTCTATTAAATAGATCAGAAACTTTCAAGTCGAACATGGATTTATGATAATATTATAAAAAAGATCCATACCTGAACTTGTTCGAATGCGAACGAGTCCAATGGCAGCTTACAAATTAACCATAAAACTCAGATTAAATTCATTTTGAAGGATATTATTCTGTTTCTACTGCAATGAAGAAGTCCATGTGATATCTGAAATTTAATAAATTGAAACATCTTGATCTTAAATTGCAAGGGGAGTTTATACAAGATCTATTGTAATTTTTAAAGGTTTTTGATTATTTTAAAATGATTATTTAGAGTTTTTTTTTAAAAGCGGTGAGAAGCAAAAGTAGAGAATGTTTGAAAATAAAATTATAAAATCAATATAAGTTAAAATTTGAGTGTTTAGAGAAAAATTGATTTGTTAACATTTGTCTTTTTAAATTATATAACTTTTGGTATTCACATAATCAACAATATATTTATATAATTATTATTATATTTTGAATATTTTATATCAAAATTAATTTATCTTTTTATAACTTGAAAAGTTATATAAGATTTAATAAAATAAAAAAACAAATGAAAAAAATTTGTATAAGTGCACAAAATATGTAAAATAAATAAATAAATTTAGAAATATAAATTATAATTTTTTTTAAATATAAAATGCTTGTAATAAAAATTGATTTTGAAATTTATGAATTTCATTTGAAACTCTTAGAAACTCATACATAAATACAATTTAAAACTTTAAAAAAAATCCAAAAATATTTATAAAAATCGAGAGTAATTGTGGAATATGATAAAATTTTCAAGAATTCAAATGTCAAATTATAATTTTAAATTATTAACAAAAAAATAAAAGCATGAAAAAAATCTCAATCTTGCTTCTAACTTTTGGTTAAAAGTTAGAGAAGTTGAAAAAAAAGTTGATTTTTATAAACACTCCAAAACATTTTCACTCGGCTATAATCCAAGAAGTGTTTTTGAAAACTCTCTGAAACACTCGTAATTTGAAGGATTCCAAAAGATATGTAAGTATTAATCATCTTATAGGAAGTTATATAGATAATGCTTCTTTTAAATTTTTTTAAAATTTTGCCTCTTGATACTATGGACATAAAACAATAAAAAGGATTACTTACGTATGAAACAGAGTAGGTCTCAGTTAGCCAAGAATTGATCCAAGACGATCAAGTATATGTATATTGTGTAACGATATTACATATTTATATCAATTTCACAGATCGACTCAGTTCATACATGTAGTGAAAAACAATACTTAAAAAAAATATTCTTTCATGGATCGGATTAGATCGAAGATTTGTCTCATAAAACAATACATATTTATATCAATATTCTTGTATGCCGAGCAGAAGCAGGAGTGTTGCTGGAGTCATCATGTGAGGAACGATTAAACAAATATTATAAATGCATATGATCACCAAATGACCCAAATATGCCCTCCCAAAGTTCAGCCACTAACCCCAGTTTCAGTTATTGGATCAGAGCACCCGATCACTTTAGGTGCAAAAGCAAGAGGATTTCTTGATTCAATCTGTCTGCGGGTTGCAAGAACGGTCTCTACACGGACAGGTTTGTTGAAGCAATCTATACAAGCACATGGTTCCAAACAGTACACACCAGCCGCAAAACATTCACAGTAGCTGCATTCACAAAGTAATTTTATTATAAACATTACTTCATCAAAAAAATGTAAACCCAAATACATATTTGTCAGTGGAGTCCGACCGTGCTCAAGCATTGAAGTCAGGGTTTAAGGGAAGAGTTGAATTGCAATAGAAAAGGTATAAAAATTGTAGGACTAAACGTGAGCCAATATTCCAAAAGTATAGCTGATAGCAAAACTCGAATATCTTAATCTGTAGAAAAGCCCACACAACAAGGTTCAATTAACACAGATTCTCAAGTTCACGGAAGCCATAAAGAATAAAGAGCTTACAGTTTTAAACATTTTGATTTCTTGCAGTTACATCGCTTACAGGCTCCATTTTCCCCACCTTGTTCCGATCTATGCCTGGCAACACAAATTCAAATATAAGTTGAAAAGATCTAATAAATTAAGGAAAACTAGATCTCTAACTTCATTAGGTACACAATGGTAAAAAAAAAAATGAAAATTTGATTCAGATTAGTCTTAATCGGATTCTATTGATATTCGAATTGAGTTACACTCTTAATTCAGTAATAAATCCGATATAATATAAAATTGGTGTCGTTTCATTATGGCACATTACAGAACTAATTTAAGCCAACCGTCCGCTCCAACTTGTCAAATGACATCCCTAGTTCCTTCCTTCAAACTAAGATGTGAAAATTAGTATGATAATTTGACTAGTGACAAGTCTAACACGATTATTGTAATATGCATGGACTAACAAGTATAGTTATATACTAAATTTATTTCAGAATATCAAACTAATAACATTTTATGTGATTTATTTAAGTTAAGTTTTTTAAAAATTTATATTTTAAAAACAACAATGTGTTATATATACTCAATCATGCATATACTTAATATTTTGTTTATATTTAAACAAATTAATATAATTATTTATCACCATACCTCTATATATAGTCAAGTTTATATAGTGAAATATCACAAAATAATTAGCTAATAAATAGTGGGAATAATAACTTTAGAACATGAGCGAAACCCATGCTTGATCTAGCAATTATTTTACCTTGATTTTTTTAACGGGTCGAATCCAAATATCCAACTAAACGGGAAATCCAATGACTCGTTTGGGTAACGTACGACCCGATCGAAGCTCAATTTTTGGCGCGCCGGTGAATTTAAAATAGTGGGCCATACACTAAGCCTGCATTACTTATGTATTCCTTGTCATGAGCACTCCCTAATTTTTTAATTTTGTACTAAACGTCTATGCTTTTGTAAGTCTGTACTTAAATTTTGATAATTGAAAGAGAATAATGTTATATAAGATAAAGATATTGTTGTGGTTTTACTAAAAAAAATAAGTTTGAAATCATTTTTTCTACAAACAGTTTGGCTTGAGCTTATATTAACTTTGAATTTTTATTTTCAAACACTTCCTGCTTGTATTTTTTTCATAAAAGTGATTTATAGTCTCTAAAATAATCACTTCAAACTACGTAGAAGATCTTTCAAACACTCTTTTAAACCTAATCGTTAGATTCTATTTAATTTAATTTAAATCCATAAGCTGGTGGGATGTTAATTATGCTTATACAAAGTGATTGTGGTAAAAACAAATTAGTATATTAAAATAACTTATTTATCAAATAGTACTCATTTTTTATTTTCAACTTTTTTTTTCAGATACTACTCACTTCTGATTTCTCAACTTCTTTGTAGTTTATAAATTTAACTGCTTATGTAGGAACATAATCTTTTGCAAACTCTCCCTTATTGAATCGATCAAATTTTATAGCCTTGCTATTTATCTTTCTGGTGATTATCATTTTCTCACTTTGTCCAAGATCAATTCAAATATGATCTAAACTACGCCATGATATTCATTGAATAAAATTGAAATTGGACAATCTCCAAACAATGAGATTTTATTGATTTATTTATTTGGCCCTTGATGACCATTCTCACATTGTGTCATAGATATATATTTCGTTTAATTTCACTATGTCGGAACTATTTCAAACCCAATCAGGGAAGACTCGTCACTAGTTTTACTTCTCCCCCAGTTCCCACTTAGCAATAAAACCTCAATCTTAATTTATTGTTGGAATGTTTTCGTGTCCAAATAGAAAGATGAATAAGAATATGAAATTAAATTTTATCAAATCAAAAGTAATTTGTATACAATTTCCAATTGGACATGAAAATATTTGTAAAATATAGAATGTATTACGAATAGTTTTAATTGTGCTTTTCACTGTGATTTTAAAATTTCCAGAATCTTATGATATTTGAATAGTTCTTTTGTGAGATGGGTGAACTCTACCCATATTTACAATAAAAAATAATACTTTCACGGATTACCCAAATAGAATATTTGTCTTACAAAATTGATCAATGAAATCGTCTCACATGAATTTTTATGCTTATTTTTTTTTGTTATTATTATTATTATATATAGATTTTCAAGAAAAACGTGTTTTTAACACAATTCATGCAACAAATCAAGTTAAAATAAATTAATGATTGTACAAAAACAGCCTCGTTGAAAACTAAAAGTGGCAGATATTTCAAACCTACCAATTATCGATTTTTTTATTTCATTTTTTCTTTCTTTATTTTATATTTTTTGCTTTTACTTTGCCGAATTCTTTTAAATAATACGGTCCCCTTTCTCAGTGAGTATTGTCGCTTTTGTCCGTGGTCCTTTGTTAAAAAATCCTTCCATCACGTGACTCCCCCGTACTCTTTTTATAAAGAATCGAGCTACATTTGGAGATATTTTTATTAAATTATATATTAATTATTCAAAGTATTCAAGTGTTATTCCATATTTTTAAATATTATATGGTATTCGTATCATATATTTATCTACCCATTGAATCCTTGGATCTGTTTACTTTCCCAAATTCCCACAATCTCCGCTAGAAGAAGTTCATGTGCTATGATAATGTCCACGCATGCGTAGTAATGCATGTGACAAATTATTCGTTAGCATAAATTCCAAAACAAGTTAATTAATTTATACCAAGGTATTCGAGATGTTGATACAAATATATAGTATGAAAACACTAAGAAGCATGACCGATACACATCAAAATCAAAATTTAATTATAACAAACATCTCGATCGATTATTATTATTTTTTAAAAATTCTATAAATAATAAGACTAATAATACATGACATGGAGTTGTAAAAATAACTAAAAAGTTATTTTTTTTCCCATTATGATGTGATGAAATTTTAGTAATCTGATAATCAAAAGATGATGTCAGATTAAGTTGAAATACGAGGAACTCATATAATTTAATGACGCTGAGATATGATAGAATTACTCTAGATTGAGGTACCGTTTGGTTTATGACATGAGATATATAGCATGAGGATAAGTAATATTTTGTAATAATAAAATAAATAGAAAATGATAGTTAATATAGTGTTTGATTTAATTGATTTGATTGATTAAATTTGAGATAATATGATATTACCATTTTTTCCTTGTTGAAAATACTAATAGAATATTAATAATATTATTTATTAAGGGTAATATCGGAATTTTATATTATTGATTTGATTGATTTGAGATAAATTATTACGAATTTGATTGATGTGAAATAAATAATTAATAATTTGATTGATCTAGATAAATAATACTTGTACAAAACAAGTGATATGATATAACTATTTATATTAGTACTTAGAAATACTTGAACCAAACCGTACCGAAGGTATACATAAAATTTGATCAGTGCCGCGTATCGTGCCTCCATCACTCTTTAAATGCGACAACAACTGGACTGAGCGTATTTTGGTTTTGCGTTTATTAATTTCTTCCATTGTGCTGGATGAGTGAAACACGCCACACAATGCACAATTCAACACCCAACTACCACTGATTGCACCCAATACAAGACCATTGTGCAGGGGGGTGTGCCCACTACGCTCGGGGTAGCAAGATTTTTAGACAAACTGTGTGTTTTATTTAATAAATTAGACATGGATTATCTGTATGTGTCATCGTCTCATCGATCTACTCGATCTTTGTAACTATTTTTTTAATAATTGAACCTATATTTTGGTGAAATGAAACATTGAATGCTTTGGCGGATCAACTTGTTTGTAAAATATGTATGTCGAATTACAGTGATATTTTTCACGTTTCTATTTTATTTTATTATTGTTCTATTGCAACATTGGAGTGAAGTAATGTCTCATGTCATCATTTCATGAATAATCGGATCAATAAGTAAGTCTATGCTTATATGATATAGTATTTTTCCAAGATCTCAACACGACTTGTCACGTTTTTTCCTCTATTTGTAACATAAAATCGACTCGTATTACTAAGGTGATGTTATTTTTCTTCAAAATAGAAAACCGATGAACAAAAAACATAACCCGTCTAGCGACCCCACTTTACTCCCTCCAGTTTTTTTTTGGGAAATTTTATTTAAACCAAAGATTTTCCATTGACTTTCGTTTCTTTTCATGCTATATATATGTATTAAAGTTATATCGGACGAGACCTAAACTCACATGTAAAGAAATCAATCCTAATGACCAATAATAACGAAAAGTGAGTTGGTTGGTTTGTTTGCCTGCTGATTTTTTCTTTTGTTATAGATCACTGGGTTGTGTTTCGGTTTTGCATTTTTTGTTGATTATTGCACCAAATGCCATCTTTATGTGGGCTGTTAAAAATTGGAAATGCTTGTTCTTGGTACTTGTTAAGTTTGATTCTGTGTGATCTTCGGTGTGTTCGGGTTTTGTGTTGCTTTAATCGTGTGCGAAAATTGTGAGGATGCTGTGGATTTCGATGGTTTTTTGGGCTCAATCTCTCTCTTTTTTTGTGGGGGTTCTGTTCTTACAATTTTAGTTTCATACAACTGGTATTTGTACGTATAATTTTAATTCATTTTTATAGAAGAATTTCTAAAAGAGCACGCTGATCATTCTGCTTGAAATGTCTGTGAAGGATTTGGTGAGGGAATTTTTTTTCTGTGCCTAAGTTAAACATCGTCTGTTGTTGGATTTAAAGGCTAGGAATAAGGGATTTGGAGCTGCCTTTTGTTGTCTTTCTTAAGTTTACCACTTGAAACTTTGTCGATTTGATGAATGTGGTGCATCTTTTTGCTCATGCTCCCCTCGACTCAATCCCGGGACCAAGTTACTTCATATGAACTGGAATTCCGAGATATGTACTGATATGCTATTAGGCTAACTGGGTGGTAAGATGCTGTGCATTTTGTTTGTTTTTAATCACATAGATGTTCCTTACACTTCTACTTTGATCATCAGTTCAAACTGTGTAGTTTCATTTTCTTGATTCTACCATATTTGGGATCTTCGTGTCTGATTTTTCCATGATTTATATGTTACTTTGTGATCTTAATCGTCAGCATCTCATGTTGTTGTATGAGAAATTCTTTTTTTGAATGACAGTGAGTCATGGGATTGGGAGTGTCAGGAGTATAATTTTGAGGACAGTACCAACATAGGTTAGGCTTATTCTCATTTTGAATCCCTCGATCCTCAAGTAAAATGCTCGTTTGAACTTGGGTGATGATTTTTGCTTGTATTCTATGATGAACAGAAATATCTAAATGGCATTTGGGTGGAATGAAGGAAAACGAAGACCATTTCTCTTCTATATTAGATGATGAAACTACTCCAGTCAAGGCCTGTGGGGATTTAACTTGCCTTGTAATCGAAAAAGGTGGGGGTGGGGCCTTACTCATCCTGTACTTATACTAAGTGTCACCATTTCTTCTCATTTTGTAATTGCGCTTGTGCTCTTTGTTTCGAACGATTCTACTTTCTTCAAATCAGCTATCATCCTTACCCAATGGACTTACAAGCAAAGACAGAGGTACAAATGTATCTCTATTCCGGTAGACGGTAGCCATGTTAAGATTAAAATATGAATTCATGCGATGGGTGAGGAACAAGTGACGACACATTAATGTGTTCGTAACATGCTTCTTCTTTAACATTCTTGGTTTAAAAAACTAAGCATTGCACAGATATGGCCGAATGGTTTATTGATTATTCTACATGTTTCAAATGCACAAAGAAGTTGCATAAAAGGTTGTGTCCCATAAAAGTGCACACTTTTAGATTGCAAATCAGTCTTATATATTGATTCCTTCACACAACAGTTTGCATCTTGTATTTTTCGAATGTGAAGATATGTCATCTGGCAACAGTATATGGAAACAACAATTAGTTGATATCGGTATTGTCGCTGCACAGAAAACTCCGGATTGGGATATCGTGGTATAAATGCATGTTGTTTAACTACTGCAGAACTTACAGGGAAAGCAGAGTCAGAGGAATGCAGGGAGCCTTCCTCTCAAGCAAAAAGGCGTAGGATGCTTCAGTTTGAGTCTGAAGTTTTGAATGCACCTCTTTACAATGATGACATATTTTTAAGATCTAAGGTACATTTGTTTGGTAAAAGAGTTAATTTTGCGGGCACCATCTTATGGTTCCTACCTCCTAGATAGTCAATAATCTGTGGCCGTTCTTTGTTTAGGAGACACAGGATTCTCTTGAAGCTAATATACATGATATGTCAGAGTGGGTTTCTGGATTTGCAGGTTTTGTTTCTCTCAAAAAATTATTGCAAGATATATGAAAATCAAATCGACAAACATGGTATCTAGTGATAATTTGTTGTTTCTTAGATGGTGCATCGGCATCCAATAATGAGTGCTTGGATCCATCGTTTGAAGGGTGGATTGCCGATTACTTTAATGAAACCGAGATACATTGCAGTGCTGAAGATATGTATGTTTGCATATTCTTCGCATTATCAGTTAATTTAAAACAAATTTCTGACCAGCTTTTTGTTTGAATAGGTGTGATCCGTCTGGAGCATCTGACGTTCAAATCAACATTAAAGGTAATTCATGAATAGTTCCAGTTATTGATGGTTAATTAATGTTAAATAATAGCATTATGTTGTTGTTTCATTGGTTTCCTGCCATTTGTCTCCACTGCATAATCCATAACATGATATTGCAGAGCTTTGTAAGATGTCTCCAGAATATGATGCTAATGCAATAACAAATCACCCCATCAATAGTCGTCGAAGTGGTGCTTTCAAAGGTAATTGTTTACACGGCGTTTTCATTGTTAATTGTGAAAACCAAGTTACTCAAGCTTGATCTGTGGAAGTATCCCGTTTCTTCTGTTACTTTGGTGGTAAGAATTATGGTGTTATGGCCCGATGGATATCATCTCAAATATTACTTTATATTTGGATTTCAATTTTACAATCTTCTTCCCTAAACTAAACAAGTCTTATTTTCTATGTTGTTTTTTACCCTGTAATTCAGGTAGAAAATCGTACATGTGTACGCTACCTAAACCATCATCATCTGTCGTCTATCCATTTGCCTTCATCAAACCCTGTGGTGCTCATGGAGACATGACTTTGGAGGACATAAACCAAAAATTACACGCTCCACCAAAATCAAAGCAAGACCAAGAAGACGATACTTCTGTTTCTTATCCTACATCAGCATTTTCAGGGAAGCCTGTGGTGGGAAAAACAAAGATTCCAACAGAAGGCGGTGAAGGGAGCATTACAATTATGAGAACCAAAGGGTAAAAGGATTGGCGGATTGGCACTTTTCCGATAATTTTCATGCACTATCATTCTCAGAGTTCACCTGATGTAAGATGAAATATTCAGCATTTTCTTGATTTCAGAATGATTTAGCAGTATTTAAGGTTTCAACCTCGCATTAATCCTATGATTATCATTGTCTCGTGGGATGTTCCTAGTTGTTATTAAAAGCATCCCTTGCCAATGTGATTTTGTACCTGTTATGGGACTATAGAGATCTTTATTAGTTCATTTAAATCCCTGTTCTAATTTCTGATTTTCTCCTTCGTACTCAAGCTTCTATCTTATGTGCATAGACGATGAGTTAGTCTGTGTATTGAATTATTATCGGAGTCTTAACTTGGTCTTATTGCCAATGATGCTTCATCCAAGCAATACAAATAAATCATATTTAAAGATTTGGAGACCAAAAATTATTGGTAATCAAATATTTCGTATTTTTACACCTATTTATTAAGTGTTGGACCTAGTATATTTGATGTGTAATTGTTTTTTGGTGGTGTTTTGCGTGTGCGTTTTTTTAGTTGAGTTGCTCTAATAATTCAAGTAAGCTTACCCTTTGTATTGTGTGCATATTTATTGTATTCTAAAGCTCATAATAAATTGGGAGAAAATTATAAGACATTAACTAAACTATTTTACATTTGATTTCTTTTCGTTTGGAATTGTCAGATTATAGTGGCTTCACCGCCTACGAATGGAACTGGTTTCGGATTAAATCCTTGTACTCCCCTCTTTCGTTCAAGAAAAACTCCACTAAAAATCGCGTGGAACTTTAGTACTTTAGTCCACTGATGATCAGTTAAGTCTTGCTTGTTTCTTTAATCAGTTAAAAACGAAATAGCACATCTCTCATGTTCGAATTGATTGAGCGTGTGAGTTATTGATAAATGGTCAGTAGTTTGATTTATCTTGCTAACATTTTATCAGACGAGTATGTTGTATATTTACCCAGTGTGATTTATAGCGTGTTTTGCATGTTATTGCGTTAGCTCGAAGTTTTCCTAATGCTCGTTGAAATATAACTATTGTAAGTTTCATTATCATAAACAATACCAAATAGATATTTCGTCATTTCAATATATATAATTCGTCAATTATTTAAGTCGTCTTTTGCTTAGAGTTTACCATGCTTTTATAGCAAGTAATCTCAATTATATGGACCAATGCAAACACTAACTGTAAAGAAAAAGTTATGTAGGAAAATGACTACTTTCCTAGTAACAAAGGAAAAGGGCAAAGCTCTTTTCACAGTAATAGTGGGCGAGTCTCATGAGATCTATGTCGGTCGTCGGAATCAAACGAAGGTCAAATGACTATTCAATTCATTAAGAGGCATAGCGGCAACCTTGCCTGACGCCATTCCCTGACCTAGCAATAGACAGGCGGGCCATGCCTGAACATAGCTCGACTAGGAACCTTGCCCAACATTCTTTTTTTAGGGAGAGACGATTGATTCTATATGATCATCACGCAAAGTAAGATACTTTTTTGTATGAATGTGAAATAGACATGATTTTCAATAGTCGAGACCAGGAAATAGAGAAGGAAAAAGAGGATGGGCCAAGCTAGTCAGTCCTTGTTAGCTTGCTCCACAAAGTAACCATGTTCGTTCACAGAGGTTGAACCGTACAAGTATGCCAATCAGACAGAAAAAAGTTTTTCTTTACATAATAATCTGAATTTTTTTAAAAAAGAAAAATAATTCATTAAACAGAAATTATATGTCACTTTTATATATGAATGAATAAATCTCTATTAATTTTAAAAAAATGTGAACAAAAAATAAATAACAGTAGTTAGTAAAGAGCAATGAGCATATGGATGTAATCTAACATACATATAAATATACCAATTTCATTTGTGAATTTCCTTATTTGTCCTTGTTTATTTATTTAATTTAATTTAAGTTAGCAAACAAATTAATATGTTATCTTAAAGGTTTTTTTTGCAATTCATTGTCCATCTTAAATGAATTTGGACATTAATACATATTCTTCTTTCTTTCCTAACTTTTATGCCAAAAAAATTATTTCATTAAATTTTCTTGTTAATTTAAATTAGCAAATTAAATTAATATGTTTTTTTTGGAGTTTTTTTATAATTCATTGTCCATCTTAAATGGATTTGGACATTAATACACATTCCTATTTCTTTTTTAAATTTTAGGCCAGAAAAAGTATTTATTTACATTTCTTAGTAAAATATAACATCTAACATATATACATATAAATATATCACTTCTAATTGTGAATGTTTTAATATACCCTTATTCATTTAATTTAGCAAATTAAATCAATAAATTTTTAATGGATTCTTTTATAATTTATTGTCTATCTTAAATGCCTTTGGATATTAATGCATGTTGAATTTATCAATTTACCCATGATTTTTTTTTGTTGCTGCTAAAATTTGTTACTAAAATTAGTGTATTTCTTCATAATTGTTAATGAATATTTCATATTTATATCTTATTTTTTCTTTTATTTTACATATAAATAAGTCACTTTTATAACAAATTGATTTTAAAATAATAATTTTTTAATGGATTCTTTCATAATTTATTGTCTATCTTAAATGTCTTTGGATATTAATGCATATTGAATTTATCAATTTACCCAATATTTTTCTTTGTTGCTACTAAAATTTGTTACTAAAATTAGTGTATTTCTTCATGGTTGCTAATGAATATTTAATATTTATATCTTATCTTTTCTTTTATTTTACATATAAATAAGTCACTTTTATAACAAAATGATTTTAAAATATGAACTAAGAAGCATCGTATATTTTGTAGATATTGAAATATGTTAAAGATTATTTGTAAGAATATTTTTTTAACGTAAAATTATTCTGTGATTGCAATTTTGCAATACTTTTCTCAAATTACTTTTTTAATGAATTATTTTTTAATTGTGGTTTTACTACTTGTACATCTCATTGCGGGGTAGAAAACCTTGTACCATATATGGGTGTAACTCGCTTTAATTTTTAAAATATAACTAATAAAATTTGTGAGTTCTTCAACTATATTTTTCAATTTTTTCATAATATTATAAACACGTTATATTATTTTTTATAAATTTTATATATTTAATTTAAGTTATTTTTACTAATTAATGTCTATAAATTTGTGAAACTCTTGATATTTTTATATAGCTGATAAGAAAAAAACTTCTAATAAAATGTTTAATATTTCAGATATAACTATAAAATAATTTTTTTAGGAACTTAAGAATTTTTTTATGTATTTAAATTAAATTTTTTAATTAATATCAATGAATTTATGAAGCTCTTGATATTTTTATGTAGATGATAAGAAATGCTAAATTTTTGACAAATTCCAATAAATTGATTTAAGTAATAATTAAATAAATAGTTACTCAACAATTTAGTGATTTCAATTATGATTCATTATGTATTATGATAATATTTTAGATAAAAAATGTTTTTAAAATTAAAATTTCTATTATTATATATTTTGTTATCAATTTTCAATTGCGTTCTAAACATAATACAAAATATGATTATATTAACATTATTCTATTACGAAATCATCATATATAATATATTATTTGTTATACTGTTTGTTCTTTTCAACCTATTAATTAATTTCTAATTGTATATGATGAAATTACATACATAAAAAAACAATTTTTTTCTCTTTTCTACATATTAATTAATTTAACATTATATATGATGAATTTATATATATATAAGTTATTTTTCACATTTCAAAATAACAAAATTGTTATTTAATATTACTCACTTAATAAAGTAACTAAATTATGTTTACCAATTCATTGTGCATTATTATTATGATTGCAATTTAATGAAGTATAGGTGAGGACATATAGTGGTCATCCTAACAATTAATATTTATGTTTAAATTATTATTAGTAATTAAAACTACTTTGTGTTCGATGAAATTATTTGATTAGTGAGGATAAATTTGATTTAGAAAAATAATTTCTAGAATGTAAAATAACAACTATATCATATTTGTTAGGTGCAATAATTGTTTATGTAAGGTATAACAATCGAAATGTGACGTTTGAATTGTTTTACGATTTTAAAAGATTTTAGTTAATGTTGCATCGTTACCCTGGTTATAACCTTTGGTAAAGCGGCAAATGCATGATCCTACAATTGGTATATATAAGAGTCAAAGTCATGAGATCAATTCTCATATATTGCAATTAGTGTAATTATTGATATTGTTGGAGTGCAATAATTGTCTTTGTTGGATACATCGATCGAATCATGATGATTGAGCTACTATACAGTTTAAAATATTTGAGTTGATGTGTAATATCTATTCTAAAAAAAGAAAAAAGTTAAACAAAATTCGTAAGGAGTTAAAAGTTAGCAAAAACACAATTGATATTTAACTTAATAACAAGTTTAGGGGTTTTATTTTAACATCATTATGATAATTTAGTTAATTAAGATAATTTTATTTGACATTCACTATATGCACTCCATTTAAATACATTGTGATTTTTATTTTAGAAAAATTTACTATTCTCTTAATTTTATTTTTATTGTTTTCCATTGTGAATGATATTTGGATGAAAATTATCTTTGTTAATTTGAGAGAGCTGTCATTATATTATAATCATGCAAATTGAAAAATGTTATATAAATAAGTAAATATATTTGATTTATCATTATGATGTATTTTTATTTATTGTGTTTTGATATATTTAGATCAATAAATACTCATAAACAAGATGTTATTTAAACGATTTTAAAAATTATTTAAATCTTCTTAGTATATATTTCATTATTAATCACCCACGTGCATCGTACGTGATCATTCCTAGTATATCCAAATAGATATCTATCCTACATAATAGATACTAATATTATCTTTTCTAATGAGATTTTTAAATAATGGGTAGCATTTTATCAAAGAAAATTTGAAAATTATTATAAGATAAAGTATTAGCATTGGCCGCCGGTTAACAATATGATAGGCGGTAAAGAAAAGATTAATCTTAAAGAAAATCAGACAGGAAGTTGATTTCAGTTAGAGTTGGTTACCTCGCGCCCGGAACATTCTACAAACATTTGAGACAACATGGCCTTCACCACTCTTGTATTCTCTCCTCCACTCGCCACCCCCTTCACAGCTGACCCAACAGCTCCGAGCACCCAAATTCAAATTAAATCAGCGTCCATTTCCAATAACCTCGTTCCCAAACCTGGGTCTCTTGAATCTTGCAAAAATCTTCAAGAAATCAAGCAGTTACATGGTTACTTCGCTAAACAGGGGTTGATACACGACCCCGCTGCTCTAACGAACCTCATTGTCAAGTGCTCACAAATGGGGTCTTCTGAAAGCTTAGAGTATGCAGAGAAAGCCTTCAATATATTCAAGAACTGTAAAGAGGATTGCAGCAGCACTAGTGGAGTTTATGTTTATAACTCTTTGATAAAAGGAAACTCATCAGCTGGGTCTTTTTCAAATGCCATTTTGCTGTATGTTGGTATGATGATTGAGGGTGTTGCGCCTGATAACTATTCATTTCCATTTGTTTTGAGTGCCTGTGCGAAAAGTTCGAAGCTTTTTGAGGGGATGCAGCTTCATGGATCAGCTCTGAAATTAGGTTTTTATGGTGATATTTTTGTTTTGAATTCTTTGATACATTTCTATGGTGAGTGTGGAGAAATTGATAAAGGGAGAAAAGTGTTTGATGAAATGAGTGAAAGGAATGTAGTGTCATGGACTAGTTTGATTTCTGGGTATGCTAGGAAGAATTGGCATAAAGAGGCCGTATCTTTGTTTTTTCAAATGGTTGAGGAGGACATTAAGCCAAATGAAGTTACTATGGCCAGTGTGATATCGGCTTGTGCAGAGTTGGGGGATTCGAATTTGGCGGAGAAAATTTCTTCCTATGCGGAGGCATCTGGGATAACTTTCAACACTATTTTGGTAAACGCGCTTGTTGATATGTATTTGAAGTGTGGGGCTCCTAATAAGGCAAAACGACTGTTTGATGAATGCGTGGACAGAAATTTGATTCTTTACAATACAATCTTGTCAAATTATGTACAGTTTGGAAAAGCGAATGAAGCTCTCGATGTACTTCGTGAAATGCTTTATATGGGGCCAAAACCAGACAAGGTGACTTTGCTATCTGCTATTTCATCTTCTGCTGAACTGAGTGAATTTCGGTTTGGGAGGCAGTGTCATGCTTATATTTTAAGGAATGGACTTGAGAACTGGGACAACATTGGAAATTCACTTATTGATATGTACACCAAGTGTGGCATGCAGGAATGGGCTTGCAGAATGTTTGATCAGATGCCGAACAAGACTACTGTGTCGTGGAATTCATTGCTTGCAGGTTTTGCTAGAAATGGTGATATCGAGTCGGCAAAGGAAGTGTTTGAGGACATGCCAGAAAAGGATCTTGTGTCTTGGAACTCAATGATTGGTGCGTTGGTACAACAGAGTTTATTTCGGGACGCAGTTGAACTATTTAATTCCATGCAGAATGAAGGCATCACACCAGACAAGGTGACAATGGTGAGCATTGCATCTGCCTGTGGCTACTTAGGAGCTCTTGATCTTGCAAAATGGACTTACAATTACATTCAGAAAGTCTGTATTCGGTGTGACATGCAGCTTAATACATCTCTTGTTGACATGCTTGCTAGGTGTGGGGACCCTAATAATGCAATGAAGGTGTTTCAAATGATGAAGGAGCGAGACGTCTCTGCTTGGACTGCAGCAATTGGAGCAATGACAATGGAGGGAAACGGGGAACAAGCAATTGAGCTCTTCAACGAGATGCTTAGTCAAGGAGTCGAACCTGATGAAGTAGTTTATGCTGGAGTACTAACAGCATGTAGCCACTCAGGGTTAGTCGAGCAAGGCAAGCATATATTCAAGAGTATGAAGGAACGTGGAATGATTCCACATATTGTCCACTATGGGTGTATTGTTGATTTGTTAGGCCGAGCTGGTTTGCTGAATGAAGTTCTAGATTTCATAAAGAGCATGCCTATGGAACCTAATGATGCGATCTGGAGTGCCTTTTTGGCTGCGTGTAGAGTTCACAAGGACCAAGAGATGGCTGCTCTTGCTGCTGACATGTTATCAAATTCTGCTAAGGAAAGAACCGGAATCCAGGTTCTTCTGTCAAACATATATGCTTCTGCAGGCAAATGGGATGACGTTGCTAAAGTTAGGACACACATGAAAGAAAAGGGTATGAAGAAAATTCCTGGTTCAAGCTCAATTGAGGTAAATGGAGTAGTTTATGAATTCACTTCAGGTGATGAATTCCATCCAGAGAATGCTCTCACTGCATCGATGCTTGAGGAGATGAAATGTAGACTTGGGAAAGCCGGCTACCTTCCTGATTTAACAAATGTGTTGCTGGATGTTGATGAACGAGAGAAGGAATTTTTACTTGGTAGGCACAGTGAGAAGCTAGCTATTGCATTTGGGCTCATTTCTTCCGGTCAAGGAATGCCCATACGAGTTGTTAAAAATCTGAGGATGTGCTCGGACTGCCATTCGTTTGCAAAAATCGTGTCAAAAGTGTATGCCAGAGAGATTGTTATTCGTGATAACAACAGGTTTCACTTTTTCAGGCAAGGTTTGTGTTCTTGCCGTGATTATTGGTAATACAACTTGATGGATCTAACTTACATTGACGAGATTCAGTTTAATTCTTTTCAACAGCATATACAGTTTACGCAAGTACTCGATTATCCGCATTCCGCATTCCTTTGTGCCTATAAAGACACAAACTGTTGTTACGCCTGTCCGGTAAAGAATTACCAGGATGGTATTGAATGACCGGTGACATAACTCATTGAACATACTATATGCAACCAAGTCAATAAAATACTGACTGCATTACACCTGATCAACGGGAGAAGCAAAACCTTGGTATCTGTCAAACATGAAGAGTTTAATAAAGAAATATCTTCTCCATCAATCTTAAGTTACACTATCAGCTACTTCCGAGAAAATGGTTTCCTTCTCCCTGATGTTACTTTCAGGAGCTGAGCTTTGGGAAAATGGCATCAATGAGAACATGATACCTGGGATCAGTCTCC
>NW_027360316.1:0-536 GCF_012295235.1 Primulina huaijiensis
TTTGAAAATCGGTTCGGTTAATTCGATTTCTACGAATATTTTGATCGATTCGATTATTCGAAAATTAAATCGGTTATAGGTCTATTCGGTTTGGTCGGTAACCGAATAGACCTATTGCACACCCCTACATGCATATATGTGTGCATCAAAAATAAATTTATTGTTAATTGTTCGAATTATTAATTTAATATTTTAAAATTTAAATTTAAAGAAAAAATAATAAGATTTGGATATATATAAATTTGTGATACGAAAGAAAATTCCCTGATTAACGACTGCATTTTACATTTGTGAAATAAAAGATATATACTAGAAGAAATTAGTTGATCAGCGATCGAAAAATTGGTCGTTAATCTATCTCTATTTTTGAACCATTTAATTTCATGATTTAATCTAATTAAAAGTTAAGTTCATCGATTTATCATTTATCTTCTCACGTTCTCCATGTTCATGATGTTGATATATAAAGAAGTGGGGATTTAGTTCATTAATGCTTGAGAATCATGATTTTAATTTAATTAAGTCTCCATCAATGT
>NW_027360317.1:0-492 GCF_012295235.1 Primulina huaijiensis
TTTAGAATTCTATATCATAGATAAATATTTTTAAAATTGTATCATAGTCAAATTATATGCAATATTTTTGTCATTTTTTTGACTGGAATTTTTTATTTTGTTAAAATTTCATAAATAATTAAAAATATATATAGAAATTAAAAATTATAAATCAAAAGATCACGTACTAACAAATTTTGTGTATTGAATTTATAAATTTGTCTGAGATATAAATTTTTTAGAAATTTCTATTATTATCTATTTTTAAATATCAAATAAAATATTCATACAATATGTGAGATGGTGAAACTAATTATTTAACAGTTATACGCTAATTTATATATTATGATAGTTGATTTTGGAACTAAAGCCTAGATAAGATTTTAGTTCTGATTTTGGTTTCACTATTCTTGAAAAGAATGGTCGAGTTTACCTTTAGAATCTTAATGCCTAAATCTTAAAAATTCTTAGTAGATATTTCAAATACTACCAAATTTTGTTTATTGAATTTAT
>NW_027360318.1:0-968 GCF_012295235.1 Primulina huaijiensis
TTTTTCCTTGTAAATTACACATTTTTTTATTTTTTGTAATGTTGTTAATGAATTCAAGATTTTGTTACATGTTTTTCAATTTTAGTATGTTTTAACCAAAGTGCTGACGCAATATCAAACATTTCAAAAATGTTTGATGTGTCATGTCAGCAAATTTTCGTCGTCACATCAACAATCCGTGAAAAATGTATAAAATTTTAAAAAGTACAAATTAGTTGAGTAAGACCGTAAATTGATCGACAACAAGACCTTAAATTGAAAACGTCCAAATTACATACCAAAATGTAATTTTCCCACCAAAATACCAGCCAAACTTGTCATGTCATGAACCTCATAGAGTTGGAATAAATTCATAATATGATGCTTTTTTTTACAGGTAAATAAATTTTATTCAATGTTTGTTGTTCATACAAATAAACTAGACATACTCAGGAGGAAAATCATACAAAATATCCAACAATAATTCTAAAATTCGAAAACATTTATTCAGATTTTCCTAAAAACATCATCAATGTTTGGCTTTCCATTCTAAAAAATTGATCTATTGCGAGCATGCCAAATGTGGTAACATGAATATTATTGATAAAGCTAAAGTAATGTCATGGGTCGTGAGCATGAATGATGAACAAATGCAACTCAAATTCTCTAAATCGACCAACTAATAAGAACCACTTGCAAAATTTAAGATAAGAGTGTTGTGAATGTGACCAAAGTCCCTCATTGGAAGATCAACAGGAAGATCATGGTTAATAAGATAGAATGATATCTCTATTAGTATGAAGCGTTTTGGATAAGGTCCAAAAATAAACCCACGAGAGCTTAGATCAAAATAAACAATATCATACCATCCCGTCATTCCATAAGTTATCTTTTGTACTATCTACTAAAAAGTTCTATAAAGATTATCACTAAAATCAATATCAAGAGTTGCAATGACAACGATTGATTTAGATTGGCGCAAGAAATAT
>NW_027360319.1:0-682 GCF_012295235.1 Primulina huaijiensis
TGAAAAAGAGGATATGGATTATTACTGGCGAATTAGAGAAGGGGGGCATTACTTCTTTTTCCATTTCTTAATCTGATTTTGGTTGGCTTTCCTAAAATTAGACCGAATCAGAATATCTAAATTGCAACCTTAGAATTCCTATCTTATGTGGTACCGGTTTAGTTACTAATCGTCTGAAAAGCTCGAGCTTATAGGAAGTGATATTTATACTTTGGAGGATTACGGTTGAACTCTTAATAGAGAAAATCATTATATTTTTCCTGGAAATTTTAGAGGTGATGGTAAAAGATCCAGGGTAGGCAGTCACAAGTGAGTTGTTTCTCAACTATAAATCAGTCTATAGTGTTTTTTTAGCGAAACACCAGTACCACAAGAAAAAGAGCAGACAACTTTGAATGCATGCTTTAGCAATTGGTGGTGTGTGAACTAGAAATATCAAGCAGAATCTAAATATGAGCTTTTGTTGAAATCCTTTTATCGAAAGATAATCTATAAAGATGACTGCAATGACCAGTATTTTGCATCAGATTTTGTGGTTTAAGTATACTTGGGCGAGCTTGGATCCTTCCACTAACTTAAAAAAAAAATTGTTTAGAATTTCATTAGAAAATCTATAAATGGATTTATCTTTAGTTATTGTTACACACCACTGCATATAATGTGTTAGTGTTTGATTGGCTAC
>NW_027360320.1:0-3357 GCF_012295235.1 Primulina huaijiensis
TGTTGATATAAAGTTTTCGTAGTTTAACGGATGTTGTAAAATAGCTTATTATTTAAAGTTAATTGATTATGGTGTATTTGATGATAGTATTGTGAATTCCGGAATATTTAATTGATGAACGATATGAATTTATAATCGAGTTTATATTTTGTTGAATTTATTGTTGTTGGACTATTTGATGTTATATATTGAGGCTGTTATGATTGTGTTGATACAATGACAATTATTTGATAATTGTTGTTTAATTATTTAGATACGTCACAGACCTCGGGATCAAAGAAATAGTCAGATTTTATATATATACTTGATTATCAGGTACCTATTGACGTACGAGCATATGTTACCATTGTTTAGTATTGATAATACTATTATGTTGAACGATGATAAATCACCGAAATTGAGTGATTTGATATTATATTTGTTGTTGTTTGTTGCTGTTGACTGTCGTTGTTGGGAGACGTATTTTTGCCGTTACAACATCAACATAATGAGATTTATCTTCATTCTTAATTGGTTACAACAGCAGGCTGATAATGTATTGTAAATCATAAGAAAATTATAGAAGATTGGAGAGAACTCATAAGAGTCTATACTTATATGCAATTTTCAGTGAAATCAATCTCCTATTTATATGGAATAATACAGCATACAAATCTTTACAAATATTATCTTATCATATTTATGACAGACAATAATTCACGTTTTTGCTAGAACTGTATTTTCACACCCTAAGAACTACCTATATATTTATTTGTTTCATAAAACAAAATACAAATTTATTTTCATCAAAATATGCAAGAGTGAAACACATAGAGTACCTCGTGATTTTCTTTTCTTGTCGTTCGGTAGGCCTCATTTAACCATATAAGCTATGTTCCGTGCAAAGTAGGGTTCATGTAATATAATGGCAGAATTGCGGAAGGGGTACGGTTCATTTTTTTTTCTCTATAAAAAGTTTGCCCGGATCTAAATAACAAAATATACTTTATATTATATTAATTTATTGTTTTAAATAATTGTTACGACTCCCCCAAAATGAAAATGTGGTAACTATACTATACCTTAGCTCAATAAAATTACTTCAAATTCTTAAATATATATTATTGAAAATATCGTGTTTTTACATGATACCACAATCTGTGACAGAGGGTGATCGCCGTTCTAAGATACTCGAGGATGGCGAGATGACGACGCCTGCACTCTCACTCGAAAAAACTTCTGGGATGGGGTTTCAATCGAAAGAAGATTTCTTATTTGGTAATATCGGCATGAAAATCAAGCTCGCCCCTGCAGATGCCGCAGGAACAGTATCAACGTATTATGTAATATACTTTTTCGAGAACAATTGAATAATTGTATAATCACTTGACGATGATATATATTTCAGATGGCATCAGAGGGTGAGCAGCATGACAGGATAGAGCTTGAAATTATGGGGAATTCAACAGGGGATCCTTACACACTTCACACAAATGTGTTCGTCAGAGGAAAGGGTGAAAGAGAGCAAAGACTCTTCCTATGTTTTGACCCGACCCGAGACTTCCACAACTACACCATTGTATGGAATCCCAAATGCATAATGTAACTTTCTACAATCGCATTCATATATAATTCAAAAACTAATTTGTCTAGCATCTAAAATATACCCATCTTTACTTTAATTCCATCCTAGATTCTACGTCGATGATATACCAATACGAGATTTCAAGAACTTGGAGGAATTTGGCGTTCCATTCCCTAATGCTCAACCGATGCGAATATATTTGAGTCTGGGGTATGCAGAAGATGGGACTACGCAGGGTGGTGGTGTTGGAACCGACAGGGATTTAGCCCCATCCAGTACTGCTTCCTTCTACAATTTTTCTGCGGATGCTTGTGTTTGGTCTCAGAGAGACGCAACTTCTTCTTGTGATTCGGCCGATTTTTCGTAAAAAACGTGGCTAAACATGGAGCTGGACGTTAGAATGCAGAGAATACAAAAGAGTTATAAGAAATATGATTATTGCTGGGATAAGTCGAGGTTTACTGATGGCGCTGGCCCTGAATGAGGAATCTATTATTAGTTCATAGAAATATCCTCAAATTTTCGTTTTTTCTTTTAAAAAAAATGCATAACTTATCTCCAATAACATCTCTATCACTTATCCGCAATAGGCTGACATTAAATTTTTGTATATATAGGAGTGAATCAGCGAAGACGAAACCTGGGGACGTCGGATGATTCATCAAGCCGAGTCAAGAAACAAGTCTCGGATATGTTAAACTCAGATGCCACCACCTGCAGCCNCACTCCCCCAAAATGAAAATGCTGTAAATATACTATACCTTAGCTCAATAAAATTACTTCAAATTATTAAATATATATTATTGAAAATTTTAAAAAGGTCTGATATATACACTGACACCACATTTAAATTTTTTGGTTCGGCTAATTTTATTTTATTTAAAATGTAAAACATGATGCTTTAGAAACCAAGATAAAATATGGGTCAATTTAGATATCGATAGTACCAAAGAATGCAAACGACATAATTCCTGTAAGCACATGCACGGTGGCCCATTGGTGTCATTGATATAAAGGGATGGTTGCAATTTGCTTCCCAACAAAATCATACAAGCAAATATCACATATATAAAACAATTTTTAACAGAAATATTATTGGGAGGAGGAGTCATTGAAAGGCAACCACTCAGCCTGCAACTTCATTTCCTCTCTTGCATAATTTCAAGAACCAACCAGTACTTCCATCATGCAACCAAGAAATTATTCCCACTTGTCTCGTTCAAAGAAGCTCCTCCCATTTTTGGCTTTCATCATCCTCTTTGCCATTTTTGTGTTCAAGGTCTTTTTACATACCACAATCTGTTTATATACCACTTGGTCACCAGTTCGATGCCGACAGTCCAAGAAAGTGAAGTGATAACTAAGTTTGATATATACTGTGGAATTCGCACACAAATAGTTATTTTAATTAATCTTAAATCTAATGTACGTCCAGAATCTTTGTTTAATTGTTGTGGGATTCAATATTCTTGCGCGCAGGCGGACATTATCGCACCTCTAAAGCTATCTGCGGCTCGCAGTGGACAACAAAGCACAAGGTATTTTCTGTAATTCCATCATAAAATTGAAAATTTCTATGATATTGTCGTTCCTATTTGAGGAAGATGAAGCCAGTGTTGGAAATCTTAATTGGAATCTGCTTGAATCTATAAAGGATATATGTATCATGGGGGAGGAAAGGAGCTGGTGGCCTCTCTTTATATATGTATATATCCTTTATATATGTATATATCCTAGCGAGTCGTGACATACACGATACTTGTGATCCTTAAAAAAAAAAGGAAAGAAAGAAA
>NW_027360321.1:0-994 GCF_012295235.1 Primulina huaijiensis
ACCCTAAAATATTTATTATTATTATTATTATTATTATTATTATTATTAATTATTATCGATTCTACAAAAACTTCCACAGCACACACTTAACATATTTGGCCTAAATCCCATTCAAATTTTGTAACAAACTTGAGCTCAATAAGACCAGAACCAAGTCCCTTGATCTTGAACAGGGAACCCCAAATTGCAAGAATTTGGCTGCAAATCATCACACCATTCAGTTTCAAGTTTTGGGAAGCATGACAGGATCCCTCTGCCCAGGCTGTCATCTTCGTCTTGAGAGAAATCGGAATGCTCCGTCTCGCAAAAGACGTGCGAAGAATCGGCTGGCTCCAACATCGCCGAATGGTTTCCATCGGGGCTGTCAGAATCGAAAACGTCGCTCTTCGCAGAGCTCGCGGCATCTGGGGTTACGTTTGATGCAGCAGCATTTGGAGTGACAGTCGGATTCTCTGGTTCGACGTTTGATAGAACAATGGGATTATATGGTTCTGTCTTGGGCTTCTTCCGAGACTTCTCACTTAGCAAATGAACCTGTGGTGAAAAAGTAATCTTGTTATTATGCTGGTAGAAACAAAATTCCCCAAGTCGCAACAATTAAGTCACCGCCTTAGTTCGTTGGATGAGTAAATAAAGGATGAATAATACGATGATAATAAATTGAAAGATATTGATAACTCAAGCTAGAACTCGAGCCAAAATGCCTGTATGAATCAAGAACGTGGAAGGAATCATTCAATATCTTTCTGATACCTCGTTTCTTAATTTCTCGTTTTCTTCGTAAAGGGTGTGACAATCTGTCTTCAATCTGTCGTAGCTTGCTTTCAAAATGTCGAATTCTTTCTCGAGATGTTTGGTTTTGCACCGGGCTCGTCGATTTTGGTACCATATAGCGACTTGTCTTGGCAGCAGACCAAGATCTTTAGCTAGCTGAACCTTCCTCTCAGGTTCAAGCTTGTTTTCAACCTCGAAACTTTGCTCAAGAAGCCGGACT
>NW_027360322.1:0-237 GCF_012295235.1 Primulina huaijiensis
TAATCTGAGATGATTAATTATGAACTAACTAATATGATTATAGACTGGCCAGTCCGAGACCAGATTGGGCAAAGCATATGAAGTATGCTATTTTTTTTTTGGACAGAACTGTTGGCGCCCGAGCGGTGCATGTTGACCGCCCTAGCGCCAGTGTTCATCAAATATATGAAACAAGAAGTTCGTAAAAATCCCTACGCCTTTTCATCTCTTAGATTTGTGATTATACAAGATCCGTCC
>NW_027360323.1:0-464 GCF_012295235.1 Primulina huaijiensis
ATTATTGGAAGAATAATCTTAATTTTCACATGTTGGGTTAGAATGATTTTATATATTAATTAAGCTATTGGTTGTCATTATCTTTAGATTTAGAAAAATGTAATAATTCTTGATTTTAATATTGAATATCAATATATTTTACCAGTTAAAATCACAAAGTTCAATCGGTTTTCAATTAATTAACTCACTAAATAAATACTCAATCTGATATTGTTCAGAACAATTATTTAAAATTAAATCTCTATTTTTTATTATGCTAGATTAACATGTATTGTTTCTAAACTATATGATTCAAATTTTGTAATGAAATTAAATTAGTTTTAAACCACGATTAAAATGATGCTCCACAGAATAAAAATATAATTTGAATTTATATATATATTTCACAGTAATTCGAATACACGATTAAAATGATATTCCACAGAATAAATATTTTGGCCACAAAATTTAATTTGAATTTATTA